>NC_142880.1:69881590-70033106 GCF_051225735.1 Oryctolagus cuniculus | reverse complement strand
TAGTAAGAATTAGCATGTACAAGACATTTTATAAGTGTAAATATTTGGTTTCTTTTTTAACATTATAAATGCATTAAAAATAGCATATAACATTTTGCAGATATCAAATAAGATCATATATTATATTCAATAATTGTATGCAGTACAATAAATGGAAATCAGATTTAATTAAAAGAAAAAGAAATTGACACTCTGCTGCTTTAGGTAGCCAATATAACAAGACAGTATAGTGATAGTATTATTTGCTCAAAATGCATGGGCTATAACAGAATTCATTTAAGAAAGACTTACAAAGGTTCTTCAAAAATGTCATGGACACATGCATACTGTAAAAAAAAATGAGGAATGAATTTCAAAAATGTTGGCCCCAAAATAAACCTATCTATTAATTCCACTTTCCATGAAATTTCTAAGTACAATTTTAGGAACTAATGGGTGCTAAAATTAGGAAGAACACCAAATTAGACATGGAATGTACCTTTCACCTTCAACATGAAACCCTGTTAGGGCCGGCGCCGCGGCTCAGTAGGCTAATCCTCCGCCTTGCGGCGCCGGCACATCAGGTTCTAGTCCCAGTCGGGGCGCCGGATTCTGTCCCGGTTGCCCCTCTTCCAGGCCAGCTCTCTGCTGTGGCCAGGGAGTGCAGTGGAGGATGGCCCAAGTGCTTGGGCCCTGCACCCCATGGGAGACCAGGAGAAGTACCTGGCTCCTGCCATCGGATCAGCGCGGTGTGCCGGCCAGAGCGCACTGGCCGTGGCAGCCATTGGAGGGTGAACCAACGGCAAAGGAAGACCTTTCTCTCTGTCTCTCTCTCTCACTGTCTACTCTGCCTGTCAAAAAAAAAAAAAAAAAAAAAAAAAAAAAAAAAAAAAAAAGAAAGAAAGAAAGAAAGAAACCCTGTTAGAAGAAGACTTCACAAGGAACAGATTATCTAGGATTCCCACTGGTTTTTTTGTTGAGATAATTTTATATTTTGTAACTAATGCTGTTTTTAAAATCTCTCTAGCTAGGTTTATTACTATTTTAATCATTCAATTTTGAAGTCAATGTTTCTCAAACTGGTGAACCTGGGAATTTTCGGGAATCCTTTGGAAAATTTCTAAATATTAATAGGAAGCCTGTAAGTCAGAAATTTTCCTGATATTAGAAATTAACTAAGGCATTAAGGATATAATTTCCTCAGATCTATTGTTAGAGGTCTTCAGTCTCAGGAAGGGTTATAGCATGTAAAATGTAAAAATTAACCCAGGTAAATTTTTATCAGCACGAAACCTTGGCAAATACAACTGTAAAGAAAATAGGCTCCCAAGACTAAAGCTCAGAAGAGCTGAAGTTCTTCCCAGAAGTCAGAAACCATGATGATAGATGAGTTTGGCTTCATTTCATGACACCAAATATAATTCTATTTCCACCCACCTCCAGACTGCATCCAGGACCATGAACATCTGAAGGCACTTGCAGCACAGTACAGGTTATTTACTACATTATTTTGAAATGAATACGCTAGCCTGACTTTTCCTCAAATAGAACCGTTTTGTCTATGTATAAATAGAATTGAAGATGCAATTAATAGCCTATATTTATATTTTAGGAAATTTATAAGACAACAGGGAGCATATTTGATTTTGGTACTGCTTAAAAAAATATCAGGGCCATCTTTGTGGTGTAAAGGGTTAAGCTACCATCTGTGATGTGGACATCCCATATGGGCACCAGTTTGAGTCCTTGATGCTCCACTTTCGATTCAGCCGCAGTAGATGGTCTAAGTCCTCAGGCCCCTGAACCCATATGGGAGACACGGATGAAGCTCCTGGCCTTGGCCTGGACCAGCTATGCGTTGCAGCCATGTCAGGAGTGAAGTAGCGGTTGGAAGATACCTCTTTCTCTGTCTCTGTCTCTGTCTCTTTCTTTTTCTCTTTCTCTTTCTTTCTCTCTCTCCCTCTGTAATTCTGCCTTTAAATAGATAAAAATAAAAAATCTTTTAAAAAAATTGACTTTTGCTCTAATGTGAAACCTGGTCCTTTAGCATGAATCAAAACAGAAGAATAAGTTCTTTTTCCTGATGTTAATTCAGTCTGAAGCCATGCTTCTGAGTCTCTGCTTAAGGTTTATAAAAGAGTTGGGAAAATATATTATAAGGTGGAATTATTTGAAATATCATTGGGAGTTACTGTCTTATTTGCTGTTAGCATTTGCAGGGTCCCAAGCAACTGTCTAAATGTCAGTGGAGCTCACTAATCTTCAATGGCAACTTTTAAATAGATTTGAGATCACTGTATCCAGTGAAAATTTAAGCACCTCCTCTACATCTTCATTTGGACAATTCAAAAAGTAAAGAAGAACCCCATTTGTCTCCTATACTCAGATAGGCAGTGAATGTATGTCCAGTGACAGTTTCCATAACTTGCCTCTTTAGGGTCTGAGCAATCTTTTTTCAGTGCTGTTCCTCATCCTACTGTGCTCCAGATACAACTCACTAGTTTTTGTTTTTCAAGGCTGAACCCTTCTCACTCTAAGACTACCATCTCAATACTGTATCTTTGGAGAGGCCCTCTCTCTTCACTCAACATAGGATAGCCACTCTTGATTATTTTCTGTCAAATCACATTGTTGTTTTATTTTTTCATAGAACAGGGATTTAATTTTGTATTAATATGTGAATGCCAGCACATGTCACAATTGCTACATCATAAAAAATGATGAAAAGAAAGGCAATGAATGAATAATAGAATGAATTAGTAAATCTGCTCCATATCTAGTATTCATCTAGATGTTAGAGATATAAAGCTGAATCAGACGTGGCAAATTCAGGGAACTTCCTGGGCCAGAAGAATGTTACATAAATCCAGAATCCAAGGTTTGTGTTTTAGAAAGATCACTGTGTGGGTGGCTCATGAAAATGGATTTGGAAAGAGCTGGACTGTAGACAGGCTGAATATTTTGGAGGCTGTTGCAGTAAAGTAAGCAAAATGCTTTGAGGCTCTGAAACAAGGCTGTGATATACAGGAAAGAAAAAGATACTGATCCCAAAAATGTTCAGAAAGAAGAATTAGTCGGCTGCAGGAGACAAGGAAAAGAGAATTCTGCTCTCAGATCAGAATTTTAGGTACTAGATAGTTAAAAGTGGCATTCACTAGGATAAGGATATAATAAAACATCCACGTTATGAAAAATGAGGAAAGAGGAGAAATTGTGTGCTAAGATTATAACAGCTTCAGTTTGATTTTTTTTGTCTGTTGCATATATGGAAGTAGAGATGCACAGGAGGCACTTAGATATACGTTTCTCATCTTTCAGGACCAATGGATTGGAAATTTGAGTTGGGCATTTTTGGTATGTACAGAGATAATATTGGAAATGACGTGAAGAAAGGAGGTACGTCAAAGAGATCAGTATAATGAGAGGACATGAAGGTCAAGGACTCAATGTGAAGGTGTACTTGCAAACTGGCATTTACAGAAATACATGCAGCCACATGCCTTGAGGAGGTGGCTGGCTTAGCATTCGTGAAACCAAGAAAAAATTTCCACTGCACCTGGTTAAATAAGTTGCCCATAACAGCATAATTAAAAAGTAGAACAGTTCCCTTGGGACAGGCATGTGCTGAATGGGAGAGTTGGAATAGAGCTACAAGCTACTATCTTCTGAGTATCCTGAGTGTATATATCTCATAGACTTTAGTAACTGTTACCTTTTAAGGGAAAAATGCCATTTACTAAAATATAGAAGGCTTTCTTAGGAACAATCAGAATTGTTAATATGATTTGGTGGGCTGGAATGGAAAATAAGATAATATGAGTTTTGCATGTTTTAAACAATATAGTTTTAATATTCAGTAAGGGTTTTGTCTATTTCATGACCCTGTTCTATTCCAAGTCACCACATAACAGATAGAGATATTCATAATGCTATGAAATTAAATTTGGAATTCTTTTCTTTTTGATTTTTACTTAGTTATTTGTTTCATTTTATTTGAAAGACAGAGGCAGATACAGAGAGAGAGAGACATGCACCCCATACCAGAGCACCTGGGTTCAAGTCCTTGCTCTTCTTCCCATTCAGCTTCCTTCTAATGGGCACCTGTGTTCCTACTACCCCCATGGAAGACTTGAATGGAGTTCCTGGCTTTTGGCTTCAGCCCTGGTGAATGCATGTATTTGAGAGGGAACCAGTGGATGGAAGATCTCTCTATCTCTAACTCTATCTATCTCTATCTCTATTTATCTCTTTCTCCTCTTACCTCTCAAATATTTTTAAAAATATTTATTATTTTATTTGAAAGAGATACAGAGAGAGGGAGAGTCAGAGAAAGATATCCTCCATTTGCTGATTCACTCCCCAGATGGCCGCAATGGCCAGGGCTGGGCCAGGACAAAACCAGGAGCCAGGAGCTTCACCTGGGTCTCCCATGTAGGCAGCAGGACCCAAACATTTGGGGCATCTTCCTCTGCCTTCCCAGGCAATTAGCAGGAAGATGGATCAGAAGTGGAATAGCCAGGACACAAACTGGCACCCATACGCATTGCTGGATCTCAGTTGGTGGCTTTACCCACTACATCACAATGCTGGTCCCTCAAATAAATTCTTAAAAGAACTACAAAAGAATGATAAATGTACACTTTAAAAAATTGAAAGTAAATTAATACTTCAGAATGGGCCTCTGGTTATGTAAATTATCTTGTTTATACCCAGTGAAATATTTTGTTACCCTTAAAATAATTATGTCTGCTATGATTTGTCAACATCAAAAAATATTTGAGTGGGAAAACAATTAAAAAGCAATATATAAAGATATGTGAATATCAGAGAAAGAGAACTAGAATGAAATTTTCCAAAATATTAAGAATGGTTATCTTTGATGAATGAAACTACAATTTTTACTATTGTTTTACTTTTAATAATATTTGTTATGGGGCTGGCATTGTGGTGTAATGGGCTAAGCTACTGCTTGCAATGCCAGCATACAATATGGGCAACAGTTTGAGTCCCAGCTACTCCACTTCTGATCCTGCTTTCTGCTAATGTACCCGGGGAAGCAGCAGAAGATGGCCCAAGTACTTGGGCTCTTGTGCCCATGTGATAGATCTGGAAAAAGCTCCTGGCTCCTTGCTTAGGCCTGGCCCAGTCCCAGCCATTATGGCCATTTGGAAGATCTCTGTCTTTATCTCCATCTCTCTCTCTCTCTCTCTAACTCTGGCTTTCAAATAAATAAAATAAATATTTTAAAAAGCATTTATTATTTTATAAAATGCATATTATGTAATAGTATCTATTATTTTAACATTATTTAATGTTTATTAATCGTGTTAGTAATAAACACTTTTTATTAAAATAATAAATATTACTAAAAGTATTTATTATTATAATGAAGCAATAAAACTATTATTGAAAAATGAAGATAAAAATCAAGAAAATGTCCACTAC
This sequence comes from Oryctolagus cuniculus, assembly GCF_051225735.1. Taxonomy (NCBI): domain Eukaryota; kingdom Metazoa; phylum Chordata; class Mammalia; order Lagomorpha; family Leporidae; genus Oryctolagus; species Oryctolagus cuniculus. The sequence goes on along the minus strand of NC_142880.1, from coordinate 70,027,682 downwards.
TATGTATCAAATTGATGAATATCTAGTAGAAGTCTTTAAAACATTTGTAGAAAATAAATGCTATAAAAAACTATGCACAGATTTCAAAAAAAGTATCAAAAATAAATTTACCTCTTAACTCCATTTTCCCATAATCTTTTTAAAATATCTGTACTCAAGCAAGAAAAGCCAAGAGAAAGATTTTTTAAATCTGAAAAAGAACTAGACAATCTTGTCAGAACCACACACTTTCCACAGTGTCTCTCTCTAATACCTTGTTTAGTTATCAAATCTCTAATGCAATTTCAGCCGGCTTTTCTGTATTTATTTTTGCTTCATCACTTGTACACCATTATAATTGGGATGAGTTTTATTCTGAGGTGCTACATAAATGTCACATCTTATTACACTTCATTGATCATTAGAGAAAGCGAGATAGCTAAAAGAAAAATAGAGGTCAGCAAAAACAGAGGAACCTAGCTGATTGTTTCCTTTTATGTATTTAGTGATATTTTATGTCCATGAATATAATTTAATATAAATTTGGAATGTTCCTATAGCTTTGGTTTGCATATTCTCCCTCATTCTCCCATCCCTCTGCTCTAATCAAGTAGCCCAGTCAGTTATAAAACAGCCAGCCCCTTACTAGAGGGTAGCATTGTAGTGATGAACTACCCAGAGTCCCTGTGCACATACATGGCTTGCTGTCAAGTTTACATATCATAGCTTCGGTGTACTACTTCATTCTATTTTTTTTTTTTTTGGCAGATTCCTAAATCATGGCTACCTTACTCTTTGAGCAAAAGGGCTCTATATTATTTAAGAATGTTCACTAATAGTACTAGTAGACTGACCCCCTGTCCCACTCATCCACAAAAGCAGACATAACCCACAAACATATGGGCCTTTTTTGGCTCCCCATAAAGTTCAGGTTAGAATTTAGATCCTTCTGCATCTTTTCAGTTTTTCTTAAAAATTCGGGGGAGGGGGGCAGTGCTGTGCCATAGCGAATAAAGCTGATGCCTGCAGCACCAGAATCCCATATGGGCTCCACTTTGGATCCAGCTCCCTGTAATGTGCCTGGGAAAGCAGCAGAGAATGGCCCAAGTCCTTGCTCCCAGCTCCTGGCTTTGGCCTGATCCAGCCCTGGCCATAGCAGCTATTTGGGGAGTGGAACACTGGGTGGAAGGTCTCTCTCTCTCTCTCTCTCTCTCTCTCTCTCTCTCTCTCCCCACCTCTTTCTCTCTCCCTCCCCCTCCCCTTCTGCCTCTCCTTTAAAAAAAAAATCTGATTCCACAGAAAGAAAATATCTTGAAGAAGTAGCATTTGTGCTGGAACATGAAGGAAAAAAGAGGTTGATTCCCCTGAGGCAGAGCAGGATTCCATGGATAATTTTAAACCCTACTAGTGCTTGGAACCCCAAAAGGAATGGGTGCATTATATTAAAAAAAAAAAAAAGCAGATAGATTTTAGAAGAATTTGTTGTAAGGGTGGATTGAAATGGCTCCTTTTTGTTAAGTAATATTTGTTCGGTAGCATGCAACATACCTAATAATACTTTACCTCATTTAATCCACACTGGGGCAATGAAAGGATCACTGTAATTAGCACCATTTTATAGAGAAGGAAGCTAACACTGAAAAAGCTGGAATTGGAATCCAGATCTTTCCTCCTCCACAGCATTAGCTTTAACACGCATTGCTTGAAAAAGCTATGACACTGGTATCATGGGAATCCAAGACCTATTTCTCACATTGCTTCCAGGAGAAAATAGGTTATAACTCCCAGAAAATTAACTTTCAAATGAACTTCTTAAACTAACCTATTTATAACCAGATGGGATTGCTTACGTAGTTTAAAATGCCCTCTCTGCTCATATTAGATGATGTCTTCTATAGAAATAGAAAAATTGCCAGATATGTGAAATCTTAAAGGAAAACATGTATCCTCATCTACCATATTTTTAATTCTAATCTGCAAAATGTGACTGAGCATGTTTACTTCTCATTTTTTTTCTTTTTCATTAATTTATACTTCACAGATATTTTAAGGCAATAGTCAATGACTATGAAATAAATTATCCCAAAAATAAATTAAAAGATAATTATGCTGCATAAACTTATTATTCACAACATATAATTCATGCTCAAATTTGAGTTCTGAGTTTCTAGTAAGCATTTACTTTTGAATGTGTCTTCATTTAAGCCTTTGTTTTAAAAACTTTCCTGTTTATGAATTAATTCAAACACCACATATATACATAATACACACATATACAAACACACACAATCACATGTATAGTATTTCCATAAAGTAGTCAACATTTTTCTCTCATCAAATATTATTGATATCCTCCTGGGTATTAACAGTGTTAGACTAACAACTAGATACTATGTCAACATCTAGATTTCAATACTAGGTACAGGGTACAGGACTTAAGTTTTTAAATAGATTACAATATTCTAAGTCAAAGTAGTTCTCTAAAACAGACAATTGTCTCCTTAAATTTAAGCACTTGCTTGAACACAACCATATTACCTAAGAGGTGGTAAATTTCATATTCTCCTATGTGCTTCAATGTTATTAATTTAAATACACATCCAGATTGAAGGGATGTTGGGGAATGTGATATTACGTGAACACTAACTGCTTTAAAAAAATTGCTATTACCAGGGCCAGCGTCGCGGCTCACTAGGCTAATCCTTTGCCTGCGGCGCCAGCACCCGGGGTTCCAGTCCCGGTTGGGGTGCCGGATTCTGTCCCGGTTGCTCCTCATCCAGTCCAGCTCTTGGTAGGGTTGCAGGTGGGAGGGAAGTTATGGGGGGGGGGGAGCCATTGTAATCCATAAGATGTACTTTGGGAATTTATATTCATTAAATAAAAGTTAAAAAAAATTGCCTATTCCAGGAATATTGCCCAAAGATTTAGTCAAGCATAAGGCTGCAGCCTTCAAAGGGAAGCATACGCAAATCCAGCTTTGTTCCTTTAAGTATAAATATAACAATTTGTTTTTAGTAATCTACCATTCACATAACATCTTAAATAAAACTTGAATTGAAGATTTTTGTGGTGGTTATTTCTCTAGCACTGAAAATAAAGTACTAAATTATGAGAACTAAATATTGGTCAAATCCAAAGGATTTTATATTTCTTCCATTCAAAACATTCATGTTTTCATGAACTTTCCCACTAGGTCAAGTTCTTACTGAAGAAATGAAGGAGAAAGGGTAACTGACTTCTATACTGTCAAAAAATAAAAGCAACATTTACTTCCAAAGTATTTTACATTGCATTTGTTGACAATTAGGTATAACTTTTGTCATTGATATCTTACATGTAAATATAATCCTATTTTAAATTTGGAACTCTCAACAATTTTCAATATTAACTTGAGAAGCATTGTTGGTTGATTGCAGAAGGACATTACTCAAGTAACTCAATGGACTGGGGCTTTTGCTATATCAGGAAATCCTATTGTAAAACATGGCAAAGTTTAGCTTGCTGCGCATGAAGTAAAAGCACAAGTCACAGATTTCTAAACCAAGAGGCGCTAGAATTGGGAAACCAAAATCAGACAATGTAGGGTCAAATACTCTCATTGCATTTAGTGGGCAGTGCATTAGTGCATTAGTGGGCAGAGACAGCACCTTCGAATTGAGAATAACAGAGGGTGGCTGTTGCTTGGGAAGCTCACAGCTCATTCTGTAGTACTGAGTGAGTCCCCACTCCTCCACTTCCAGTCCAGATTCCTGCTAAAATGCCTGGGAGGAAGCAGATTATGGCACAAGCATGAAGATTTCTGCCACTTACGTGAGGGAGCCAGATAGAGTTCCTGGCTCAATTTGGTCTGACTCAGTCCTGGCCTTTGCCAGGATGAATCAGCAGATGGGAGATTCATTCTCTCATTCTCTCTCTCTCTCTCTCTCTCTCTCTCTCCTGCCTCTCTTGGTCACTATGCCTTCCAAATAAATAATTTTTTTTTGACAGGCATATTTAGACAGTGGGAGAGAGAGACAGAGAGAAAGGTCTTCCTTCCGTTGGAAATAAATAATTTTTAAACAGAGACAATAACAAGGTAAAAAGAAATAATTTATGTATAGCACTTAAAACAGTGCCCGGCAAAAATAAAATCTCAGTATACAGAGCCTATCGCAAAATAAGTTGATACTGCTCACTATATGCTAAGCACTTTATAGGGATCAACTCATTTAATTTTCAAAATAGTAACAGAAAACAGATTCTTTTTTTTTTTATTTGGACAGGCAGAGTGGACAGTGAGAGAGAGACACAGAGAGAAAGGTCTTCCTTTGCTGTTGGTTCACCCTCTAATGGCCGCCGCGGCCGGCACGCTGCAGCCAGCGCACCACGCTGATCCAAAGGCAGGAGCCAGGTACTTATCCTGGTCTCCCATGGGGTGCAGTGCCCAAGCACTTGGGCCATCCTCCACTGCACTCCCGGGCCACAGCAGAGAGCTGGCCTGAAAGAGGGGCAACCAGGACAGAATCTGGCGCCCCGACCAGGACTAGAACCCAGTGTGCCGGCGCCGCTAAGCAGAGGATTAGACTATTGAGCTGCGGCGCCGGCTCCAGATTCTATTATTATCCCCAATTTGTGTGTAGTTTTTATTATGTGGGAGGAAAGAAGGAAGGAAGGGAGGGAGGGAGGAAGGGAAAGAAAGAAGAGAGAAAAGAACATAGACCATTTTGTTTCACCTGTGTTTAATAATTCTGGATATTATGAAATATATAAATAGTTGGTTGAATATTTATAGGTACTTTATTTAATTACAAACATTTATCAATTATCCAATGCCTAATTTTGAAGTCTATTTATTATCTGAGAATTTTATTGCTACATTTTTTCTGTGTACATTTCACAACACATGGAGTTACTGACAGGAAAACATAAGTCTGATTTATATCAAAAATAGTACATATTTAGTGAATAGTTCTTACATGCATGGCATTATGGATATTCCTGTTGGCAGGGGCCAGAAGAATTGAACCAAAGGAGACTATTGCTAACAATTGATCCAATACACTTGGTATGGAGAAGTGAACAAAGATATTTGCCCCATCACTACAAATAATCAAGGTATATGTTTAAATTTAATTATAGTTAAGACTTCAAGGAAAAAGAAAGTGTCATTTAAATAACACCCACAGATTAGATAGGCTTATTTTATTAATATTTCCCTGGGCATTTTTCTACCGTAGCACTCCTTTGACCTTCTTAAAATTTGCTTGCATGTTTTATTTCACAAAATTGCTTCTCAAATTTCCTTTGCTACATCTCCAAAGACAAATAGAGGTGAAGAATATGCTTCCAGGCAAAATAATTTTCTCAGCATTGTCAGTTAATCTTTGCTCACACTAGTTGTATTTAACATTGCAGATTTCTTTGTTTCATATGTATGTTTGACTGATTCATCATTTTAAGTTTGGAAACAAATTTGTGTTTTTATATAGTATATACATTATTATTATGGTATTCTAATGGACCACAACTTGGATTCCGCTCATGTAGGTGATTACTATACATTTTTATTAAAACAGATTTGAGAGTCATTATAAAACATTAAAGAAAGTAATGGACTTAGAAATGGAAACATTTGGTTTCAGAGCCTAAGGTTTCTCTCACTAACTCTGTGGCCTTAAGAAAATCAATTAACTACCCTTACATTCAGTTTCCTCTACTAAAATTGTAGTATGATGAGGATGGAAGCTCCTGCTAAAGCAAAAGTTGTTTTTTTTTAAATAGTAATTAATTAATTTGAAAGTCATAGTTATAGAGAGAAAGAGAGAGAGAATCTTCTAGCCACTGGTTCATTCCCCAAATACTCAAATAGCTGTCACTGGACCAGGCCCAAGCCATACACCATGAAACCCATCTGTGTCTCCCACATACTTGAACCATTATCTGCTACTTCCCAAATGTGTTAGCAGGAAGCTACTTTGAAAGCTAAGTCAGTACTCAATCACAAGTACTCTGGCATGTCACATGGGCTTCCCAAATGTTGACACTACAATATCCACCCAAAGCAAGGGCTTTGAAGTCCAAGCAGGCAGAGCTGAAAAACACCACCCGTCACAGAGATCAATGTCTTCAAGTCACACAGCTTCCTGCAGCCCTGGACACTGGGGCTCCAGAAGCAGCCCAAATATCCTTGGAGGAGCTCTCAGGAGAAACATGCCTGACTTCTATGTCATTATCAGGTTCCCCCCGAACACTGAAACACACTTGTGTTCACTGTATGTGTCCAGGCAAACAAGCCTCAGATCCAACAGAAATATAGATAGTTATAGATATAGATATAGATATAGATATAGATATAGATATAGTTATAGATGATAGAGATAGGTTTATAGAGAGAAGACAAAAGAGAGAATTCACATCTGTTGGTTCACTTCTCAAATGCCTGTGACAGCTGGGACTGAGCTAGGGTCAAGAACATAATATAAGTTTCCCACTGTGAAGAAACTGTATGACATTGGCCAAGGTCAATACCCTGATCAGGGCTGATAGAATACGGCATATGCTCTACAGGCTCCTGAATATGATGCTTTAGATACGGCCAAGACAACTGTGGTCCTCTAAACTGAATTCAACTCTCTAATTCTAAATATATTTTTTTCACCATAAAAATAATAAAATTCTAGTAGTACTGCTTGCCATAATTATCCCATAAAGAAAGACCAAAAATAATGCATGTGATTTTTTAAAAGATTATTTATTTATTTATTAGACAGGTAGAGTTACAGACAGCGAGAGAGAGAGAGAAAAAAAGGTCTTCCATCCGATGGTTCACCCCCAAATGGCCACAATGGCCGGAGCTGCACGAGTCCGAAGCCAGGAGCCAGGTGCTTCTTCCTAGTCTCCCATGTGGGTTCAGGGGCCCAAGCACTTGGGCCATGCTCCACTGCCCTCCCGGGCCTTCCCGGACTGGACGAGGAGCAACAGGAACTAGAACGCGGCGCTCACATGGGATGTTGGGGCCGCAGGCGGAGGATTAACCCAGTGCGCCACGGCACCGGCCATGCATGTGTTTTTTAAAAAAGATTTACTGAGTTCCTGTCGCTCAAGTGGGAAACCTATATTATGTTCTTGTCCCTAGCTCAATCCCAGCTGTCTCAGGCATTTGATAAGTGAACCCACAGATGTGAATTCTCTCTTTTGTCTTCTCTCTATAAACCTGTCTCTTTCATCTATATCTATATCTATATCTATATTTCTGAGTATCTCAGTTCTTCTGTCAAATAAAATAAAAAATATTCTTAAAAGATTTATTTATTTATTTGAAAGGCAGAGTTACAGAGGCAGAAGGAGAGAGAGAGAGAGGTCTTTCATCAGCTTGCTCACTTCCCAAATGGTCACAACAGCTGGAGCTGAGCTGATCTGAAGCCAGGAGCTTCCTCTGGGTCTCTCATGTGAGTGCAGGGGTCCAAAGACTTGGGTCATCTTCCACTGCTATCCCAGGCCATAGCAGAGAGCTGGATCAGAAGTGGAGCAGCCAGGACTCGAATTGGCTGACATCCATATGGGATGCTGGCACTGCAGACAGCAGCCCCACCCACTATGCTACAGGGCCTGCCCCAAAGATATTTTTAAAACCTATATGGTATTACTATGATATAACTGACCCTGTTGTACTTTATTCTATCTCTGAATTTAGTCATAGAAATAAAAAATATTTTGGGGTCAGTGCTGGGGCATAGTATGTTAAGCCTCCTCCTGCAGTGCCAGCATCCCATATGGTCACCGGTTTGAGTCCCACCGGCTGCTCCTCTTCTGCTCTGACTCCTGCTAAATGCCTGGGAAAGTAGTGGAAGAATGCCCAAACGCTTGGGCTCCTGCATCTGTGTGGGAGACCTGGAAGAAGTTCCTGGCTCCAGGCTTCAGATAGGTGCAGTTCCAGCTGTTGCAGCCATTTGGGGAGTGAATAAGCAGATGGAAAACCTCTCTCTCTGTCTCTCCCTCTCTCTGTCTATAACACTGTCTCTCAAATAAAGAAATAAATATTTAAAAAAGGAAATAAATGATATTTTCAAGTAACAAAATGAAACATAAGCTTATGGTTCTACCATTGGTGGTGTGGAGTTCAGTTATGAATAATTAATCCAAACCTTAAGTTAGTTTAGATAAATACATTTGAAATTAAGACTTAATAATATGTAGTATGTTAGCCCGTGCCACGGCTCACTAGGCTAATCCTTCGCCTTGTGGCGCCAGCATACCAGGTTCTAGTCCCGGTTGGGGCGCTGGATTCTGTCCCGGTTGCCCCTCTTCCAGGCCAGCTCTCTGCTGTGGCCAGGGAGTGCAGTGGAGGATGGCCCAAGTGCTTGGGCCCTGCACCCCATGGGAGACCAGGAGAAGCACCTGGCTCCTGCCATCGGATCAGCACGGTGCGCCGGCTGCAGCGCGCCAGCTGGAGTGGCCATTGGAGGGTGAACCAACGGCAAAAGGAAGACCTTTCTCTCTGTCTCTCTCTCTCACTGTCCACTCTGCCTGTCAAAAAATAAATAAATAAAAATTAAATTAAAAAAATAATATGTAGTATGTTAAGATTAAATGATATAAAATATGGGGCAACATATTAAAATCTTGGTTTTAGGAGCTTTCAGGAGTTGCAAGAACTGCTGTTCCTCCATGACAGGCTTTATTTTAAGCCAGAAAAGACAGACCTGAGGGTACGGGAGTGAAACTATTCCTGGAATTTAGATTCTTCTGCCTTCCTGTATGACACCTAGCCCCTAAGTTACTCAAATGCACTAATAAAATGCATACATTTAGGTAATTGCCATATAAGGAATAAGGAACTCGCCTACATGTATAGTGATGTTTGTACTTGTTTACTCGAGTGCATAAATATGCTGGGAGGGGGAGGGACAGGGCTTCTCGCCTAGCACTGCGCTGTGTCCTATGTGCCAGTAGGAGCCCCAGCTAGCTGGTAATAAAATCCTCTTGCTGTTGCATCCAGCCTGCCTTTTGTGAGTTGTTTTGGGTAGGGTCTCAAACTGGACACAACAGTAGAAACCTCAATTGTTTGAAAATTTATTTCCATTAAGTGTGCAACCAATGACCTGGTAACTGGGAGAGAAAGCTCTAATAGAGTAAGTTCTATAATTTTCTTTCTTTATCTCTTTTCTTGAATAATGAGTTGCACCATAATCCTAAAGGTATATTTATCTATTTGCAAACATGCAAGCCTGCAAAGGCATAGTATCCACAGGTCCTCTGGATCTGCTCCCTGCTTCAACAGGGTTTGACTCCACTGGACTCAGGGACTCCGTCTTTGTAGCTTCTGACCACCCTCCATCTACTTGTCCAGTCACAACCTTCTAAACCATCTGTTTGCCTATACTCTAGCTTCCTGGAACTGTTAATACTATTTGGTTCTTGTTGGGATTTGTGGTGTGAATGTGTGTAGTTTGCCTCTTGTTGCCAATAACATGATATTCACAGCCAGTAGAATCATTCCTCTGTTGTAGAGGCCACTGTCAATCTCCAGGTCCACCTATATCTGTGAGCCTTTTGTGTCTAACTGTCTCCAGGCCTCCATTTCCACTTCAAAGGTGTAAGTTTCCTAGGTGTGGGACACTTATGACCACAACCTGACCAACTGTCACACATTTGAGACCAGTGGCTGGGGCGGGCCACTGTCTCTTCAAAAGACTCATTCTCAAGTGTGACAAAGAATGAGGGTAGCCTGGCAGCTGCTCTCTATCCTAGAACACTCTCCCAAACCATGAACCAAGTGGAAACAATAAATAATAAAACATTTTGGCATTGAAAAAAGGAAGAAAACTAGCTAAAATGATTTCTTTAGTCATTCACTCACTCATTCATTCATTCATTCATTTATTCTTTTTCCTCTCTCCTCAGGAATGAAAATTTTATTCCAACTTGAACAATTGTGGCAAGTTTCCTAACTGAACTCTTCATTGCTTCCAGGATAAATTTTAAACTTCCTAGGGTGACATTTAGGAAATTCATGATTTTTCCCTAAAGATGTTTCCATCCTTGATCTCTCATTACTTCATTCTCCCAACCCTTGTGTACCAGCAATATAAAGCTATTGGACTTTCTGCAAACACAATATATGCTTTTATCTATATCTGTCAACTTATCATGCTATTCCCCTAACCAGGGATGTCCTCCCTTCCCTTCTCCATTTACTTGCAATGTACTCCACCTATAGTAGTTCAAATTCTTTCTTAATGGTGGACCCTCCTCCAGATGTGTGGCCTTACCTCAGCCTTCCAGACTGGTCCTGAATCAATGACTGAGTGTCAAATTCTTTATGGATGAAACGTGTTCATTAAGCTAAATTTGGACTGGACAATTTTAATTATCCTCTGCTATAGACTCAATAAAAGATATGCAAACCTTGAAGGGGATTAAATTATCAGCATGAGGTTTTTACACTGACCCAAATGCACATAACAATTAAATTATAGCCTATTTTGAACTTAGGATATATCCCAAGGTTGCTATCCAGTTTTCAGACTAGGACAAAAACATTTTCATTTCAGAATTTCCACAGGCGAATTGTTAAGGTGAAAGATTTATACGATCTGATGAAAAACCAGAGTATAACAGGCGAATTGTTAAAAGCTATCTAGACTCTCCTTTCTTATTGGTGTCTTTAATATCCATTCCATTTTAGTAGCAAAATGTGCTTTTCATATATAGATCTAAGGAGCTTAGTAATTTTATTTTATGTGAACAAAGAAGACATAAGTTTATCATTCCTTACTCTATAAGGAAGAGATGATGCACTGTCATAATTTCTTAAGGTAATGGGAGAAAACATTAGTGCATGAATATTCCAGATTCTTTCACCTAATCTTTCTTGATATCTGAACTTTTCAGTATATTGGTTAGAATTGCGGAATGGGTATCAAGTGATAGAAACCAAAAACCTAAGCAAACAAACAAAAAATACAAAAATGATATTACATACATTGAGACAGGTAAAGTCCGTAATCAGGGGAAATGAATAAATTTGAGAAAAGGGGAGAAAATGGAATAGAAAAGACAAAGAATGTACTCAATTTTCATCAAGAGCTTTTGAAGGTTGATGGATAACAACAAAGGAAAGAGGGAAAATAAGCCAAAGCGTGCATGAGGTGAAGAGAAGATTGAGGGCAGTAACCTTACTGTAAGGATAGAAATTGGGAGGTGATACAGGGTAGCAGATATTTTGGATATTTTACAGTCCATTATGCATTTCCATTTTTTGGTATTTCTGAAGAAAATGCACAAAAATAATTTAAATAGGTTTTCAATTTGGAGATTGATTTCCTTATGCCTGCGATACCCTGTTGTACATCATCCTGTTGAGATGGGCCACATGGTGGTTGAGCCACATACTATTCTATTGTAATTTCCATTATTGTAATGACAAAGAGATTCTATCTGATACATTTTTGTAATCATCACTGGGGACAGTATTTGGCAAGTACTAGGTGTTCAAGAAACATTCACTGAGTGAATGAATGAATGAATGTGATGCTATAGCCCTGGACCAACTTCACTCACAATAATGTGTGGGTAAAAGTCTTAAGACAGAAAATTTCTTCAGAATTGGAGCCTCGTTATATAATGAATTTTTCTCCCAAAGGTAAGAACAGACACCGCCTACATTTTCTTTCAGTAGTCATTTTCTTTCTTGCCTAGGCAAATTACACATCAGAGCACCCACACACAGTGGCTTGCAAAAGAGAACAAATATAATATACAAAGAATTCTACTGATTGTAGGGGAAAAGGCACAAAATAGACAGTAGGGATAATAATGTGTTGATGTCTATAATTTACTGCAACTATGTCATAATCAACTGCAGTTGCAAATGACATTTTCCCCAAAAGGTCAATATATTCATATCAGATAGATCTATGTTTTTAAAATAGTCAGCTTGTTTATGAATGAAGTCAGTAGGAGATCCAACATGTTTGCAACTCCGAAGTTGGTAATTCAAATATAATTGCATGGTAAATTATCATTTTGCTCTTGTCAAATATTTTAACTAATGGAATGCATTAATTCATTAGCATATTTATTGAGCATTATTATTATGTGTCAGGCATTGTGTGACGTTCTAGAGACTGAACAAAACACAACATAACCCAGGAACAATGAAATACAACACACTGCATGTACAATGAGAGTGTACGTGGTAAAAATGAGAGGAGAGCCTCAATCTGAGTGGAGGGACTAGGGAAAGGTTCACAGATCAAGGTAAAGCTGGAGCTATATCTTGAGACAATTTTCTGCACAAGTGGAAAAAAATCATAAAGGCAAGGAACTCAGGGAAAACGTACATATTTAGTGAATAACAGTTATTTCAATTTGTAAAATCCTAAGAGATTAAAAAATGAAAGAACCTGCCGGCACCATGGCTCACTTGGCTAATCCTCCGCCTGTGGCACCGGTATCCCAGGTTCTAGTCCTGGTTGGGGTGCCGAGTTCTGACCCGGTTGCTCCTCTTCCAGTCCAGCTCTCTGCTGTGGCCCGGGAGTGCAGTGGAGGATGGCCCAGGTTCTTGGGCCCTGCACCTGCATGGGAGATCAGGAAGAAGCACCTGGCTCCTGGCTTCGGATCAGCGCGGTGCACCGGCTGCAGTGCACCAGCCATAGTGGCCATTTGGGGGTGAACCAATGGAAGGAGGACCTTTCTCTCTCTCTCTCTCTCTCTCACTAACTCAAAAAAAAAAAAAAAAAAAAAAAAAAAAAAGAAAAGAAAAAAGAAAAAAGGCCGGCGCCACGGCTCACTAGGCTAATCCTCCGCCTTGCGGCGCCAGCACACCGGGTTCTAGTCCCGGTCGGGGTGCCGGATTCTGTCCCGGTTGCCCCTCTTCCAGGCCAGCTCTCTGCTGTGGCCAGGGAGTGCAGTGGAGGATGGCCCAAGTCCTTGGGCCCTGCACCCCATGGGAGACCAGGATAGGTACCTGGCTCCTGCCTTCGGATCAGTGCTGTGTGCCGGCCGCAGCGCGCTAGCCGTGGCAGCCATTGGAGGGTGAACCAACGGCAAAGGAAGACCTTTCTCTCTGTCTCTCTCTCTCACTGTCCACTCTGCCTGTCAAAAAAAAAAAAAAAAAGAAAAGAAAAGAAAAAAAAAGAAAAAGAAAGTACACATCTCAATATGGTGCATATTGAGATATCTTATTCTGAAGATAAAAATTTGTCATTCAGGAGCCATTTCTGATTGAGAGGGCTTGATGGCACTTCAGGTACACATGGCCACTGAAGCCTCAGGATGACAAGTGAAATGTTTGGAATTTTTTTTTCAAAAATTTCTAGTATTTATTTGAAAGGCAGAGTGACAGATTTGAGAGGCTGGGCCAGATTAAACCAGGAGGCTGAAACTGCATTCAGGTCTCCCACCAGAGTGGCAGGGGCTCAAGCACTTGGTCTGTCTTCCTTTGCTTTCCCAGGAGCATTAGCAGAGTTGATTGGAAGTGGAGCAGCCAGGACTAGAACCAGCACTCTGCATATACATGACGCTGGCATCACAGGCAGCGGCTTCTCTGCTACCCCACAACACTTTCCTCTGGAATTTCTTGACAAAGCTTTACTTCTAATTTGTCTGTTGTCTAACTCTAGACTTTGCATGTGACATTTTGCCACAAATAGGTTAATAAACTTTTGTTACTTGATCCAAAACATCTGGTCCATTAGCATGCCAAAAAATTTTGCCCAGAGGAAATATAATGGATATGCTCTTACGGAATAATACAGTTTTGAATTTATATTTAAATTCATTTCAGTATCCCTTATTTGCCTATATATTTGTAGAGAAGTGAATTCACTTTTCAATGAATTGTGATATCTTATTGGTCTACATATTGATCTGTAAGTTAAATATTAAATTTGTTAAAAATTAGATGACATTTGTGAATTGTAGGATAGTGTCATATAAATGTTGGTTTGTAATTTTTAAAGATATTATGGTGATAATGTAAGAGGATTTATGTCTTGGGGGATTATATCTGGGGATATAAATATGAACTAAATGCTGAATAAAGGGTATAATAATCACATAAAAATAACAAAAGGGCTATGTTCTGTGTCTGGTGCTTATTCTAAGCATTAATTAGTCAAGACTTAGCAGGAAACAGATCCACTCTTGGTTTGGGCAACTGAGAATAGTTCAATCAAGGGATTGTTTTAAAAGATGTGGGGATTTGGTAGAGAAATCTTGATTAATGGTACAACATCCTCATATTAGGATCAATAGGATTCCCAATAAAAGGGTTCATTAGTGATTCAGGACACATGAAAGGAATTAATATGGTCTTTCTTATATTTTTAATTCACATGATTGATATTTTATCAGATTTCAATCACACCACACATTTCCCTGATATTGAATAGCTATGAAATCTCCACACCAACATTAATTCTGGACCTATAAATAGAGTAATAGAATGCTCTTTTTAGAATTCAAATCCTGGAGTATTTTTATTGACCAAGTAATCATGCGTCAAAATATTTAACACCTTCCCTTTTCCTTGAGGCCAAGTAAATATTCTATTCTTGATTGACCACTCAGCTTAGATTGCCAAAATTTGAACTGCTCACTAACATTACTTTTAGTGCTGATGAACTCAGTTAACAGATTATTTGAGTGATCACATATGATCATAAGAGATTCCAGCTGTTGGCTTCCTGAACTTGTATTTTAACATGTGTTGTGATAATCCGCATAAAATCGTTGTTGAACTTTTCTGGCAGTGCTTAATGATTGTGCAACTAACTTCATTCAATGTCAGTGCTACAACAATCAACAGAAACACTACAGTTTTTACTTTTGTATTCATGAACAATGATTCAAATTATGCCTTGTTAGAAATATGGTACACTTTGAATAAACTAACCATTTGTGTTAACATAAACGTTACATTTAGTTGTTGTCCAAACAGCCCTCCAAACAAATGTTCTTTCAAATACTTCAGCAATCCTTTCCTCTTATTACTTATTGCTATTTGTGTACTGTTAGGGATGACCAATGTCAAAATCCAACAATGGAGGATGTGGTAAAGATAAAGTAAGTACAATCAAGTGGCCATGTTGCTGTGATTTCAACACTTTTTCCCATCGCTGAGTACTTGAATATGCATGTGCTTCCAAATGGGGCTTTGAAGCTCATTATAACTTAAATAAATACTTGTCTTGGTTTAGATGAATCACCAAGGCATTTTGGTGTATTGCATTGATATTGCCTCATTTTTATTTATGGGCATGTGCTCGTGTGTGTGTGTGTGTGTGAGAGAGAGAGAGAGAGAGAGAAAGAGAATAAATGTGGGGAAAGAAAAGGAAAGGAATATGAAATCAAGAAAAGATAGAAGAGAAGGAAGCTAGGCAAAAAAAAAAAAAAAAGAGAAGGGTGGGGAAGGGAGAAGAGAGGTATGGAGAATAATGTCCAGCTATAGATACAGAATAAATGAATATGCCCAAATATAATTGCACAGAATATGATGACTATGATGAATCTCAGAAAGTTAAGAGCAACAGTATAGTAGTCACTTCTTTACAAGCCATTCCCTACTGTATTTTCTTCCTATAGCTGGTATACAAATTACTATAAACCTTATGGCTTAAAAATAACAGAAATTTGGAACTGTGGCATAGCAGGTAAAGCAGCCACACACAGTGCTGGCATACCATATGGGCACTGTTTCAAGTTCCGGGTGCTCTACTTCCAATCCAGCTCTCTGGTATGGCCTGGGAAAGTAGTAGAGGATGGTCTAAGTCCTTGGGTCCTTGCACCTGTGTAGGAAAACCTGGAGGGAGCTCCTGTCTCCTGGCTTCGGATCTGCACGGCTCTGGCCATTGCGGGCAATTGAGGAGTGAACCAGCAGATGGAAGACCTCTCTCTCTCTCTCTCTCTCTCTCTCTCTCTCTGTGTGTGTGTGTGTATGTGTGTGTGTGTGTATCTCTCTGTGTAACTCTGCCTCTCAAATAAATAAATAAATCTTTAAAAAAAAATAGAAATTTATGCTCTCACAGCTCTGGAGACTAGAAGTTCGAAATCAGTTTCTCTGAGCTGAAACCAGGGTAGCAGCAAAGTTTTTTCTGAGTAAGGTAATACAGATTTCAAGGACTGAGTTATGACGTTGAAGCTCCATTTCTCAGCCTCCTACCACATCCATGAACATACATTGTTGCACTCTTCTTTCACTGTCCTCAGTTGTTAAAGATCTAGACCAGTCTGGAGCAAAGGTGGAGCCTGCAATGACCAGGCAGGTTTGTCATCATTATTGGAGGTAAATGCACCACACATGAAAATACAATGTTCCCTGTTCACTCAGTCCAAGAACCCCTGGAAAGCAGAGTCTGTCTTACCTGTGGATCCTCCATACTCAGCTTTCCACATGCAAGACTCAAGGATATCCATGGAATAAACATACAAGCATATGAGTTCTTCCCTCATGGTTACCTTTGCTTCCTTCCTCTTTGTCAAAGTCAGTAGTGGAAGCAAAATTCATTAATCCATTCTTTAATCCTGAGGGTTTCTGCATTTACTCCTCAGGGCCTATCTCACTCGTTTCAGGCCTTCTCCTAACTCATCCTCCCCCTCACTCTCACAACCAGGACAGCCAGCAACAGGTTCTTTTCCTGAAGCTGCTGCTTCTCACAAATTAGCTCTTGAGCAAAGGCCCAGAATGTAGCAATCCTCCCAGGCCAGACCAGGAAAGGACCAAAGGGAGAAGTTCTTTTCTGCCAACCAAGATAAACTGTTAAAGTCCGTGTTCTACTCACCTGTTTTTTGGTTTTGTTCTTATATCTTTTTCTGAAACTAGGAAACATTGATAACTCTTCTCCATAGGTCCACAAGTCACAAGGGCTATATGAAAGGACCTCAA
Source organism: Oryctolagus cuniculus (assembly GCF_051225735.1). Taxonomy (NCBI): domain Eukaryota; kingdom Metazoa; phylum Chordata; class Mammalia; order Lagomorpha; family Leporidae; genus Oryctolagus; species Oryctolagus cuniculus. The sequence continues at coordinate 70,010,836 of NC_142880.1, read as the reverse complement.
AAAGTTCACGGAAAATGTGTATTATTGTTTTTTTTTAAATATTTATTTATTTCGTTTATTAGAGAGACAGTGAGAAAGACAAGAAAAGAGTGCTCCCATCTACTGGTTTATTCCACAAATGCCCAGGAGCCGGAACTCAGTCTAGGTCTTTCATGTGGAGGAGAGGGATCCAACTACTTGAACCATCACCTGCCGCCCCCCAAGGTGCACATTAGCAGCAAGCTGGAATCTGGAGTCAGGTCAGGACTATTACCCAGACCCTCCCCTATGGACTTCACATCCCAACTGGCATCTGAATTTTTGCAACAAGCAAGGTATCACCTCACTCCATTTAGATTGTCTATTATCAAAAGGAAAAAAGATAACCTGCTGGTGAGGATGCAGAGAAAATGGAACTGTAACACACTGTTGGTGAAAATATAAATTAGTAAGGTTATTTTTAAAAACAGTATGGTGGTCCCTCAGAAAATCAAAGATAAACCTATCATGTGACCCAGTAATTCTCCTACTAATATATATTGAAGGAAAATGTTGGGCCGGCGCCGTGGCTCAATAGGCTAATCCTCCACCTTGCGGCGCCGGCACACCGGGTTCTAGTCCCGGTTGGGGCGCCGGATTCTGTCCCGGTTGCCCCTCTTCCAGGCCAGCTCTCTGCTATGGCCAGGGAGTGCAGTGGAGGATGGCCCAGGTGCTTGGGCCCTGCACCCCATGGGAGACCAGGAAAAGCACCTGGATCCTGGCTCCTGCCAGGATCAGCGCGGTGCGCCGGCTGCAGCGGCGGCCATTGGAGGGTGAACCAGCGGCAAAGGAAGACCTTTCTCTCTCTGTCTCTCTCTCTCACTGTCCACTCTGCCTGTCAAAAAAAAAAAAAAAAAAAAAAAGGAAAATGTTATCCATCTAAGAGACATCTTCATTCCCATACTTGTTGCAGTACTGTTCACAATAGCCAAGAGATGGAAACAACATGAGCATCTATCTACTGACGAATGAACAAAGAAAATATGGTACATATACACAATGGAATACTACTCAGCCATGAAATTGGATTTCACAAAAATATGGCTGGAACTGCAGATCATTATGTGAAGTCACATAAGCTTAGCACAGAAAGACAAGTAGCACATGATTTCACTAATATATGGAGTCTAAAAACTACATAATCTCATAGAAGTTAGAAGTATAGTGGTGGTAGCTATAGAGTCTGGGGAGGGAAGGGTGGAGGAGGCGATGAGGAAAGTTATTAACAGATAATGTGGAATAGTTACAGAGGAGTAAGTTCTGGGCTTCTATTGCACAGTAGGGTGACTATAGATAATGTACTGTATTACTCTGAATAAAAAATGAAACTAGGAGATAAAGTTTTGGATTTCTTCAATAATAAAGAATGATAAATGTTAGGGTAGATAGATATATGTTCCCTGATTGGTCATTACAATGTACAAATATAAAAATATCATGTAGTATCCCATAAATATGTACAATTTTATGTTTATTTAAAATTTAAATAAAGATGTTTACATAGCCTCATTCTATTTACCCCACTGTGCTGGATAAATATAAATTTCTTTGTGTGCTCTGATACTACTTGTACAATACCATTTAGATAGATAGATAGGATAGAGTGTTATGTAATCTACATCGATAAAGTTCTTGAATATGAAAGAAGAGTCCTCAAAAATACCTAGACTCAAGTTTGGCAGAATACAGGATTTGTGCCTGGAATCCCGAAGCCAAGCACCAAGTTTCTTTGGAGGGATAAGCATAGGCAGTGCTCCTAAATGGCAATATTATGTTTTTTATAAATTTATCCACCACTTTCTGGGCAAGTGAGTGGAGGATTTTTTTAAGATTTATTTTATTTATTTGAAAGACAGAGTTACAGAGAGAGGTAGAGACAGAGAGAGGTCTTCCATCTGCTGGTTCACTGTGGCCACAATGGCCAGAGTTGTGCTGATCCAGAACCAGGAGCTTCTTCCAGCTCTCCCACATGGGTACAGGGGCCCAAGGACTTGGATCATCTTCTACTGCTTTCCCAGGCCATAGTAGAGAGCTAGATCAGAAGAGGAGCAGTCAGGACTAGAACTGGTGCCTATATGGGTTGCCGGTGCCGGTGCTTCAGGCCAGGGCTTTAACCTACTGTGCCACAGCATCAGCCCCGGCAATATTAATTTGAGAAGACCCACATAAAGGAAGAAGATCCCTTGATGTTATACTTAAAAATAATATTTGCACCTGAAATCTTTTTTTCTTTTTTTTTTTTCTTTCTTTTTTTTTTTTTTGACAGCCAGAGTGGACAGTGAGAGAGAGAGAGAGAAAGATCTTCCTTTTTGCCCTTGGTTCACCCTCCAATAGCCACCACAGCGCACCGCACTGATCTGAAGGCAGGAGCCAGGTGCTTCTCCTGGTCTCCCATGGGGTGCAGGGCCCAAGCACTTGGGCCATCCTCCACTGCCTTCCCGGGCCACAGCAGAGAGCTGGCCTGGAAGAGGGGCAACCGGGACAGAATCCAGCGCCCCGACCGGGACTAGAACCCGGTGTGCTGGCGCTGCTAGGTGGAGGATTAGCCTATTGAGCTGCAGCGCCGGCCCTGAAATCTTTTTCAGAAGTCTATAATTGAATAGTTTAACATCAAATTATTGAAATAGACTGATTTAATGACAAGCAAGTAAATTAGCAAGAATCTTTGATTTCTTGCCACACCCTTCCAGTCACAGTGACCCTGTCATGTGGAAGATATGAGGCTTCCTATTGACCTTGCTAACGTGAGGGTAGCAAAGAGGATTTCCTGAAGCAATAACAAGAGCACTAACCTCAGATAACCCTCTAGGCTTGGATAGCCAGCAGCAGGCATAGATTCATTGGAGCCATGGGCAACTTCCTTTGGGTAAAAATGGTTAGAGTTTCTTGTCACCATTTCCCTTTTGTAGTCCTCTTTTCTGACTTTGGTGACTTTCAATGCATGAAACCTATGTTGGTACTGAAACATGAATCCAAATTCTTTGATATTATTGCCAGCAAGAAGTGGGATATAAGAGCCAATCTTGTAGCTAAACCACCACTTGTGACAACAGCATGCAGCATGATGTATCAGAGTACCTGTTCAAGTCCTGGTTATTTTGCTTCTATTTCAGCTTCCTGTGAATGCGCCTGAGAAGATAGCAGATAATGTCTTAAAAAAAAAAAAACTTGGGTCCTGCCACCCATGTGGGAGCCTGGAATGGAGTTCTTGGCTCTTGGCTTTGGCCTGGTCCAGCCCTGGCTGTTGCTACTATATGGGGAGTGAACCAACAGATAGAAGCTCTCTCTCACTTTTGTGTGTATGTATATATGTGTGCATTTGTATGTGTATGCATGTTTCCTCTCTCCATCACTCTGCCTTCCAAATAATTAAATTTTAATAAAAGGGGCTGGCACTGTGGCTCACTTGGTTAATCCTCCGCCTTCGGCACCGGCATCCCATATGGGTGCCAGCTTCTAGTCCTGGTTGCTCCTCTTCCAGAACAGCTCTCTGCTGTGGCCCAGGAGGGAAGTGGAGGATGGTCCAAGTGCTTGGGCTCCTGCACCCACATGGGAGACCAGGAGGAAGCACCTGGCTTCTGGCTTCGGATCGATGCAGTGCCGGCCATAGCAGCCATTTGGAGAGTGAACCAACGGAAGGAAGACCTTTCTCTCTATCTGTCTCTCTCACTGTCTATAACTCTGTCAAATGAAAAAAAAATAAAAAAGAAGACATGGATATATGGACCCTTATCTCACATTGATGGACTTGAATTGGCTTGGCCAATTAATTACAAGGGGATGATGCTATGAAATTTCTGAGATTTTATCAGAAAATCCATGCCACTCTGTCAGTTTTTTTTTAAGCACTAATTTTGGAACTCTTGTTCTACCAGGTAAAAAATCCAACTACCGTAATACCAACACACTGTAAGGAAGTCCAGCACTTGCAGAGAATATGTCTTATTCTCTGGTCAACTAGTCCCATCAGAGATCCCAGCCAAAAGCCAGCATCAATTGCAAAACATGTGAGTGAAGAAGGTTCTGGTGATCCCAATGCCTAAGTGCTGAATCCCAACCAGTATTTGCATCTGCCCAGTAGAGACCCAAATGGTGTGGTGGAGAAAAACAAACAAACAAACAAACAAACAAACTTCTACAATAGGCCTTTTTAACTTCCAAATCCTATCATTTAAACTGTCATACTGTTCCACTGTATAGGGTAAATACTGAAGCTGGATCCAGCTTAAATGTTTTGTTATTTTTCCCCATATCCAATACCCCTCCTTTGCAGATATATTACCATTTTCAAATGATTAAATATTAATATTGAGGGTGTGTAAATGTCAGTGTTTAATAAGTGTATCTCTGGATTATTTAGCATTAAAAATCCTTATTTTTTTTTCAGAAGAAGAGTTGCCATTTGGCAAATAACTAATAGGGGTGGAATTATTGAAATAGCAAGAATCTAGTTCCTAAAAGTCAGCACTGTTCTCCATCCCTAGGGAATATTTACTGACTATAAATAAAGAGCAAAGATGATGGTTACAATCAATGACCTCCATTTCTTACCACTTGTTTTAATGCCTCCATGTTCAGTACTTTCCCCCAAAGGAAACAGTTTCCTTACCAAAAATATAACCACCTCTCTACAAAATACCAGTGCTAAAGATGCTCTATTTTGTTTATCACAAATCCATTTATCTAGATTGTTGAGAAAAGACAAGTTGAATTCTAACACATTTATTGAACACTTTTTAGTAACTATAGTTAGAATGAAACAATATATGATCTTTTATTCCAAAAATCAGGTAGTAAACACAGTCACCAGCAAAACTTTTTAAAAAGAGCTTATTTTGTTTTTTAAGATCTATTTGAAAGGCAGAGCAAAACAGAGACAGAGTGAGAGACAGAGAAAAAGATATCTTCATATGCTGATTCATGCCTCAAACTGCCCACAACACTCAGGACTGGGCCAATCTGAGGCCAGGAAGGAAGAACTCTTTCTGGCCCTCCCATCTGGATGGCAGGAACTCAAGAACTTGGGCCATCACCTACTGCTTCCAAGGCACTTTTGCAGGAAGCTAACTTAGAAGCACACGGTAGCCAGGACTCAAACCAGTACTCCAGCATAAGATGCAAGAGCTTCATCTATTGTGCCATGTACCTGCTCCCGCCCACAGCAGAAAGTTTGGTAGCATTTGTGTGTGTGTGTGTGTAACAGCAAGAGTATATGTAGCCGGCGCCATGGCTCACTAGGCTAATCCTCCGCCTTGCAGCACCGGCACACCGGGTTCTAGTCCCGGTCGGGGCACCGGATTCTGGCCTGGTTGCCCCTCTTCCAGGCCAGCTCTCTGCTGTGGCCAGGGAGTGCAGTGGAGGATGGCCCAAGTGCTTGGGCCCTGCACCCCATGGGAGACCAGGATAAGTACCTGGCTCCTGCCATCGGATCAGCGTGGTGCGCGGCCGCAGCACACCAGCCGCGGCAGCCATTGGAGGGTGAACCAACGGCAAAGGAAGACCTTTCTCTCTGTCTCTCTCTCTCACTGTCCACTCTGCCTGTCAAAAAAAAAAAAAAAAAAAAAAAGAGTATATGTAACTCACATATGTGGTTGAGTGTATATTGGCACACAAATATAGGTTAAGAAACAGTTAATTTTATATTGGAAAAATTCCTGAAAATTAATGTCCACATGTGTCTCCAGCTTAATGCTAACTGGATAATTCCTGTATAAAGGTAAATGTTAGGATTTCAGACTTACATTAAGCATCCTAATATTAACAGCAATTTGAGATGCCTTCTACAAAGAGTTAGTAGAAAATAAAATGAAAGGAAATATGTAAAATAGAACTCACAAAATTATCTACCCTATGAGATAAACTGCAAGTCACAAGCTGAACATTAAGGATTTATTTGTGGAAATGTGGGAAGAACACTGGACAGGACTCACTGTTAGATTCTAGACCCAGCTCTATCACAAATGAGCAAGGAACCTTGGAAAAGTCACTGAACCCTGCTAGCTCCTATTGCTTTATGGATAAAAAAAGCAAACTACACTGGATCATATGGGAATGTATATTTTCAGGTCAGTGTGCACATTTAGGCTAATTTCTTGTTTCCAGGAACATTCCACACTTGCGCTGCCCAGTAATTTGCCCTGCCCCAGATTTGTTTTTTTCATATACACAAGTATACACAGATCTTTTATTACACATTACATGCCTTTTATTTATTTATTTTATGTAAGCATACATAGCTTTACATGCATATATATTTTTTCAACCTTTCATAATAACAGAAAATACTGAATGAAACAAGTATATTGGGAGGCAAGTGGAATAACTGGAAGAATTTCACAAAGGTGCATGAGATGAACACCTAAAGCAGGGAAATAGTCATAGCACAGTGAAGAGGGCTGGATTTCACCAACATTTATGGAGTGAAATAAGCAAGATTTTTTAAAAAAGATTTATTTATTTATTTGAAAGTCAGAGCTACACAGAGAGAGGTAGAACCAGAGAGAAAGAGATCTTCCATCCACTGGTTCACTCCCCAAAAGGCTGCAATGGCCGAATTGGGCGGATCCGAAGACAAGAACCAGAAGCTTCTTCCAGGTCTCCCATGTGAGTGCAGGGTCCCAAGGACTTGAGCCATATTATTCTGCTTTCCCAGGCTATAGCAGAGAACTGGATTGGAAATGGACCAGCCAGGACTTGAACCTGCGCCTATATGGAATACTGGCACTGCAGGCAGCGGCTTTATCTGCTATGCCAACAATGCCTGCACCAGAAAGATTTTTCAATTAGTTGGATGTGCAAAAGATGGTTTAAGGAAAGGAAACACCTAAAATTATCATGAGGGGCAGGCACTGTGGTATAGCTGCCAAAGCTACTGCCTGCAGTGCTAGCATCCCATATGGGCACCAGTTTAAGTTCCGGCTGCTCCACTTCTGATCCAGCTTTGCTACATATTGGGAAAGCAGTTAAAGATGGCCCAAGTCCTTGGAACCCTGCACCCATGTGGGAGACCCAGAGGAAGCCCCTGGCTCCTGTCTTCGGATCCACCCGGCTTCGGCCATTGCAGCCATTTGGGTGTAAACCAGCAGATGGAATACATCTCTCTCTCTCTCTCTCTCTCTCTACCTCTCTACCTCTCTGTAACTCTGCCTTCCAAATAAATAAATAAATAAATCTTTGAAATAAAATAAAATTATCATGGAACTTTGTATTACATAAGTAGTTCATAGTTACCAATTCTATTAACTAATAAAAGGAGTTTGGGGAGGAAAGATGATAAATTCCATCATAAGCATGATTATCTTGAACTATCTGCAAGTCATAAATGAGAAAATATTTATTATACATCAAAGTATGTGATTATGACTGAAGGGTTAAGTTCAAGGCTATATCTAAGAATTTGAGTATGTTGACTAAAAATGTGATTAAACTCGTAAAAAAGGATATAATTTCCAAAGGAAAACATACAGCAGAGGTTCTCAAATTTCACTGTTGATAGAAGGGGACGTCAAAATGTTTTTGGTAATAGAATTGAAAGGTAAGTTTATTTGTGTGCAAAAATGTCTTTACATAACAGGATTCCTCAAAAAGCAGAGTAATACATATTATGAAAAATTATGCATGATTTCAAACATTTTTGCACCAAAATAATCTTAGCTTTTAATTCCATTTTCCAAGAACTTTTTGATGTCCTCCCAACAGTAATTTTCTGGAGAGCTAGTTTAAAATGCAGCTCTACTCACAAAAATTCTTATTCACTGGATAGAGCATGAGGCCCAGGTGTCTTTGTTTTTATCAAGCAACACAGAAGATCCTGATAGAATAATTGTAGTCTTTTCGAGAAACACTGTATTCATAAGTGAACTCATATGCCGGAAGGAAACATTGAAGAGCCACGGACACTTCATTCTGGAAAGAAAATTGAGGAAGGAGCACCATGAGGAATGATCAGAGAAGAAAATGGAGTCAAAGAAGCAGAGTAGCTCAGCTTCCCAAGGTGGAGCAAGACTCGACGGTGGCAAATTCAGCACAGGTGCAAAATCATTGGAGAGAAGGCTTTCAAGACACTCAGGGAAGGGGTTCAGGCAGAAGGCATACTATGGTGATTTATGACATTCTCACTAAGAGGGACAGGATTCATGGTACATGTGTATCATGTGCTGTTTGGGCTTAAATTGCGTACTTTTTTATTTTTTATAAAACATAACGAATGGGGCCGACACTGTGGCATAGCCAGTAAAGCTGCCGCCTGCAGTGCTGGCATCCCATATGGATGCTGGTTTGAGCTCTGGCTGCTCCACTTCCAATCCAGCTCTCTGCTATGGCCTGGGAAAGCCATAGAAGATGGCCCAAGTCCTTGGGCTCCTGCACTCACATGGGAGACCTGGAAGAGGTTCTCCTGGCTCCTGGCTTTGGATCGGTGCAGCTCCAGCCATTGTAGCCATCTGGGGAATGAACCAGTGGATGGAAAACCTCTCTCTCTGCCTCTCTGTAACTCTGCCTTTCAAATAAAATAAATAAATCTTAAAAAACAAAAACAAAAACATGGTGTAATCTCTTTGAAATTCATTATACAATTTAAAGAAATCTTTATCAAAACTGTTTAGTAACTTTCAAAATAATATATGAACTGTAGAATAAAAACTATTCGGTTGCTTATTTTGACATGAGTTTGATGCAACTGTGTAAAAGCTCAAGCACGATAAGTCTGGTTGGAAACTAAGCACTGAGAACAATAATTAAAACATTTCTTTCACACAAACAATTTAAAACTTTATGCCAATCACCACACCCCTCAAAGGAAAAAAATCATTCAAAACTACTTAAGATTCAGATGAATTTATCATACATCAAATGAATTTTTACATAGATAATGAGATAAATATATCCACACAAATAGAAAATTTGTGACATTATAGCTAAAAAAGAAAATCATAAACAGCAGGATTTCCTCTTATTACTTATTATAAAATAAATGACTAAACACATTTATTTTTTAAAATTTAACATAATTTTGCCTTCATTCTGTTGCTGATGTTAAGGTATGCATCAAGTATATTGGCTGGAATTTGACAGATATTATTAATACAAGAAAATATTCCATTTTGGGAAATCAATCAGGGAAAGTAATGTTTCTCTTGCATGGTTGGTCTTTAGAATAAATGACATTACTGCACGCAATGAAGTAGTTGGCAGGCCGGCGCTGCGGCTCAATAGGCTAATCCTCCACCTAGCGGCGCTGGCATCCCGGGTTCGAGTCCCGGTCAAGGCACCGGATCCTGTCCTGGTTGCCCCTCTTCCGGGTCAGCTCTCTGCTATGGCCCGGGAGTGCAGTGTAGGATGGCCCAAGTGCTTGGGCCCTGCACCCCATAGGAGACCAGGATAAGTACCTGGCTCCTGGCTTCGGATCAGCGCAGTGCGCTGGCCGCAGCGCCGCTGGCCACGGCATGCTGGCCGCGGCGGCCATTGGAGGGTGAACCAACGGCAAAGGAAGACCTTCCTCTCTGTCTCTCTCTCTCTCACTGTCTACTCTGCCTGTCAAAAAAAAAAAAAAAAAAAAAAGTAGTTGGCAAGTAGGAGGTATTCAGCAAATGTTATTGTCCTTGCTTTCCTTTTGACAGGTAGAGGAAGTAACCAAGGGGACCACTACACAAAGGTTTGATTCTAATCTATAGAAAGGAAATAACTAATACAGCAACACTGAAAAATTCCTACACATCATCTCAAAATTGATGTTGGCAAAATTGGCATAAGCCAAACATTATAATATTTTAGACTCTGAGGAGCAAATTTGAAGATTTAGCAGAAAATATAGACATCAAGTCTTTGGTGAGAAAAAATAACTCAATAGAGGAGGATGCTAAAACGTGATGAAAAGAAATAGAGAAGACCTCCTCCCCCAAAACACACACCCATATCTTGAGAGGTCCTGCTCAAATGAATAGGAGGATGTCAGAAAGCAGATTTCAACTCAAAACAAGTGTGGTCTAATAATCAGCACAGTTAAACCAGGAAAATGTCAGCCTTGGAAGGGATACATTTTTGGTCTGCAAGCACAGAGGAAACTGTGCATCTGGTGCAAGTATTCTGGAGGAATCTTGAGTGCTGAGTATTGAGTTGCACTTGATGATCATTACATTTCTTCTGATTCTAAATGTATGAGTCTAGCCTCAGGTGCTGCTAGCAAAACAAGTATGAAAAAGAAGTACCACAACTGAGGACATTCAGTCAAGGGGTAAGTGAAACTACACAACTTGGTAACTCTTAAAAAATTACTATTTTGTCATTTGGAAAAAGTAATTTTAGAGAAGAAATTTGAAAAAATGTTGATGGCAAATTATATCTTCAGTGAGAGGCTTAGAAGCAATGACTCATATATTAGATAGGAGGGATTGTGAGCATTTTCTTATCCAGTACTCTCAATTTATTAGATGAAGAAACTCTGTTCAAGAAAAATTGGTCTCAAGTCCCTCAGCTAGTTAATGACAAAAGCAAGACTTCACTTTAAGACATTCAGATTCAACCATCAACTAGATTCTCAAACTTGTTTATATTTTCAGATAGAATTATATGGATATAACTTCTAGCATTATTATTTCAAATGGCATTTAAAATCTAGGTTCCAAAGGTTGCAAAAGATTAGACTTTACCAAAGGATAATTATATAGATATTTTTACTTCTTTTAGAGCTTTCCAAATACAGAGATCCTTTATTTTTCCAATTATGAATCACACCCAGGTGGCAAGATATGGAAATCTTGCAAATATATTGAAAGTCAGAATTTAATCATCTGCATACTTGTGAACTATTCCAACATTAAATAGATTTTACGCCTACATTAGCTAATCTTATATAATTATCATGGTTGAGTTTTTTTATAATGGAAATAATTGTAATTCTTTGTCCCAACAGTGTTAACTTAATATTATGGAAAATTCTTGTTTATCTATTTCTCTTATAATGTACAATACTGAAATAATTTTATTGTTCAAATAACCATTTAAGAAAGATCTCCATGAGTGAGATCCCAGTGGAAAGAACAGGTCATCAAGGAAGGAGGTACCTTTCTCTGAAGGGAGGAGAGAACTTCCACTTTGACTATGATATTGTCTAAATATGATCAGAGTCAGTGAACTCAAAAGGCTTCCATAGTCTTGGCAACTCATGACTGGAGCCTAGGGAGATTACTGATGCCATAAACAAGAGTGTCAAATTGTTAAGTCAACAACAGGAGTCACTGTGCACTTACTCTTCATGTAGGATCTCAGCCCTTAATGTGCTGTACATTGTGATTTAATGCTATAACTAGTACTCAAACAGTTTTTTCACTTTATGTTTCTATGTGGGTGCAAACTGTTGAAATCTTTACTTAATATATGCTAAACTGATCTTCTGTATATAAGAGAATTGAAAATGAATCTCGATGTGAATGAAAGGGGAGAAGGAGCAAGAAAGGGGAGGGTTGCGGGTGGGAGGGAAGTTATGGGGGGGGAGCCATTGTAATCCATAAACTGTACTTTGGAAATTTATATTCATTAAATAAAAGTTTAAAAAAAAGAAAAAAATAACCATTTAAAAGGCTATTCATAGAATACAGTAATTTATAATTGGGAAAATGATTATGAAATACAAATGTAAAAATCTATATCTACAGTATGATCTTAAAAACAAAATATCAACAAAAATCTGTGAAGTATCAAATTTTCTTCCCTACATTTTTTGACTTTTATGCATTTTATAGCAATCACAAAACTTTATATATTTTTTCAAAAAATTTATTTGATTTATTTGAAAGGCAGAGTTACAGAAAGAGAGGGAGAGACAGCAAGAGGTTTTCCATCTGCTGGGTCACTCCCCAGATGGCCATAAAAGCCAAGGCTGGCAAAGGCTGATGCCTGGAGCCAGGAGCTTCTGCTGGGTCTTCTACATGGGTGGAGGGTCCCAAGTACTTGGGCTGTTCTCTGATGCTTTCCCAGGCACATTAGCAGGGAACTGGATCAGAAGTGGAGCAGCAAGGACTCGAATCCATGCCCATAAGGGATGTAAATACTGCAGGTGGTTACTCAACCCACTACCCCACAATGCCAGCCCCAACAAAATTTTATATTCTGGAGTTTAAAAGATTAAAAAATAAAGCTATATGAAAATTTTCTAAAGTCAACAATTCATTCTCCATCTGAAGTGGATATAATTTATTAGTAAATGGGATCACATTTTATTTATACAAATAAACTCACAATAGTATTTGAAGGCTTTTACAGAGCATTGTTGTAACTATGTATATGTCCCTTCGGTGGTCAGTGATAAGTAACTGAATGTTCTCATCCAGTTCCAAACGACTAGGAAGGCTGAATGTTGGCTGGTTTAATGTTAATGTAATACCTGGCATTAAGAAATGTACTCACCATATGCTCTCTTCTTCCTTCCCACCTTCCTGTGCGTCTATTTGAATGATGCAGAAAGTTTCTGGATCTTTTTCAGCATGAATTCAGCTGGAGATGATTTTCAAACTAATATGTAACTGGTATTAACATTAAATGTACAATGTTTTATTAAAAGAAGAAATATTGGGGCTGACATGGTGGTGCAGTCGGGTAAAGCTGCCACCTGTGATGCCAGCATCCCATTTGGGCACCAATTCATGTCCAGGCCGCCCCACTTCTGACCCAGCTCTCTACCAATGGCCTGGGAAAGGCAGAGGAAGGTGGCCCAAGTATTTCAGCCCCTGCCATCGACATGGGAAACTCGGATGGAGCTCCTGGCTTCCTTGCTTTGACCTGGCTCAGTTCTGACCTTTGCAGCCATCCGGGGAGTGAACCAGGAGAAAAAATATCTCTCTATGTGTATCTCTCCCTCTTCCTCTGTAACTTTCAAAAAAATAAATAGGTCTTATTTTTTTTTTTAAAGAGAAAGGTTACAATGGCTTACAGAGGACATTTGCATATATGTGTAGCTTGGTTTTTCAAATTGCTGGTGTTCTTCCAGTTTTGCCAATGAAAACTGATCTTTCAGATATGGTAATAGTTTATTCTAAAACAAATTGTCAACATTAAACAGATTTTGAGTTATAAATAAACTGAACAAAGGTGTAAAATCTATAAGATAAAATGAAAGGGACTGTTGACATGCAGTTGTGTCATGTTGCTTGCTTGGGCATTTAAAATATGTATTTGCCAAAATATATGCTTGCTCCATTCAGTCAACTCTGGCTGCAGTTGCCCAAAGGCAGATGGCAAGGTAGTTCCCACAAGGCACTGTCCTAAACTGGCCCAAGATGAGGCCGACAGCAATTCCAAGGAAGAAGCACTTAACACCTTAGTGATCTCGGAGGACATTGAGGAAAGAAATGTTACACTTTGGTGTGTCCATGACTAGAGGTCCAGGTGTGAGGTTTTTGGAGAGTTCTAAGAATCTGGATGAGTACAGGGCCTAGACTCAACATGTTTAGCAACATGCTTGAGTTTTCAATGTTTTGGGTAGCAACTGAAACAATTGAATCAGTGCAGGAGATGTCCAAGGTTTTGGTCTGGGTTCTGACCTGCAGGGAAATACATGAAGCTGGCAGGATCACAGATTAGTCAAATCAATCTGTTTCACCTAGAGGACAAAGCAAGCAAGTAGGAGAACCTGAAACACCCATTGGAAACATAGTTACAAATAACCCCCCAAAACACAGCAGTGATGATTTAAGAATGAGAAACTATTTCCTTAAGAAAATGTGAAATGTCTCAGAAATACATATGATGTGTGCACCTTGAAAATCATGTGCAAAAGGAAAACAACCAAGAAAAAACATCACGTGCAATAGCTAGGAATTTTTAGATATATATATAAATATATCTATGTATATAGGAATTTATAGATATATAGATAGATGCATACCTACTTATTAGCTACTGGCATATTATTAAGCAACATTAAAAATAGATACTAAGCAGCAAATTGTGTAGAGATCAGTATAAGCAGTACTACAGATTGGGCATCTACTGGTGTACAGAATAAGAATAAATGAGATTTCTAAATATCCAGTTTAATCCTCCTCCTTCTTTTTTCCCCTAATAGTCTCCTTATTTTAAGGTCTTAAGATAGCCTTATCTATGCTTCTATTCTCACTACTCCCACTGTTTCTGAGCATAAGTAACTGTCAATGAGACCCTACCAGTGATGGTAGAGTAATAGTGTCAAAGCTTATTAAGACAACATTAAATTCCGGATATTTTATTTTAACTTTCCTGTTCAGTAATTCTGCCTTCAGCTGCTTGAAGCCTTATAATAAGAAGATTCTAAGATACTCCTTCCAACCCCACTGATTTACATCTCGTAGTTTATGTAATCCCTTATCCTTGGTTGTGAAATGGACTTAGTGATTTTGCTTTTTACCAATAGTCTTGGCCGGTGCTGTGGCTTACTTGGCTAATCCTCTACCTGCGGCGCCGACACCCAGGGTTCTAGTCCCAGTTGGGGCGCAGAGTTCTGTCCCGGTTGCTCCTCTTCCAGTCCAGTTCTCTGCTGTGGCCCAGGAAGGCAGTGGAGGATGGCCCAAGTGCTTGGGCCCTGCACCTGCAAGGGAGACCAGGAGGAAGCACCTGGCTCCTGGCTTCGGATATATGCAGCACACCGGCCATAGCAGCCATTTGGAGGGTGAACCAATGGAAGGAAGACCTTTCTCTCTGTCTCTCTCTCTCTCACTGTCTAACTCTGCCTGTCAAACAAACAAACAAACAAACGTCTTGTTAGCAGACCCTATAGGCTCTCTGGCAAGCTGCCATAATGTAGGTTGCCATAAAGGAGAGACCCATGAAGCAGGATGCCTCCATACAACAGTCAATGAACTACTGAGGCCATCAGTTCAACAATCTACTAGAAACTACATAAATGTGAAGTAGATCCTTCCCTAGACGAGCCTTCAAATGAGATCTCTACTGAGCAATACCAGGATTGCAGCCTGAAGCAGAGAAACTCAGTTAAGCCACATCAGGATTCAGAACCTCAGAAACTGTGAGATAGCAACTGTGTATTAATTATTTAAAGTCACTAAACTTGTGACTTATGTTTATTATTCTTGATTTTGTTTACTGTTTTGTTCTTTGACCTCCGAAATTTCTATTTAACTTCTGCAAATTTGCAGTGACCTTTTAGTTTCCAATTACATACTGAAAAATTCAATATTTTCCCTCTGCTAATACAGTAAGCATATTTATTTAGTCTATCTCACAATCCAAATATTTGATGCCTGTTCTGCTTATTTTCATTTTTTATGTCTTTCTCCTCCTGTGCCTGGTTATTATGTAGAGATATTTTATTTTAAAGAGTGTTTTTTTCTGAAATAATTTGAGGACTAGGAAGGTACTCTATTCTTCTATATTTGTATCTCTCAGATTGCTCAAGGCATTAGATATCTGTGGGGAGCAACTTGGACTAGACTAAGTTACTGGAATTAAGACTTATTCTATGCATCTGCTCTCCCACAATATGGCGCTGAGAAGGGAGTAAACAACTTCTACACAGCTGCCTCCAGTTCAACCAATAACCTGCAGGAGCTGATCCTGCTCCTGATTGGAGAGCAGTGTACTCAGCGCGTGGGTAGCAGAGTTGGGATTGGTGGAAGAGGACTATAAAGGAGGAGAGAGACAACATGCACCAGGAACATCTAAGGGGAACATCCGGATAACATCTGAGCAGCCCCCGAGAGAGCCGGCCGGTGGTGTGCCGCTCTCCCGCAGAAGTGGGGAAAGTGACAGGGGCAACCGCCCTTCCACGGAGGTGGAAGGGTCAGCAGCCAACCCGGGAAGGACCAGTAGCAAACCCGGGAAGGGCCGAGCAGACAAAAGAACAGCACAGGGTCCTGTGTCGTTCCTCCGCGAAGAGGGGGAGCGACAGATATCAAAGTTCACCTTAGTATCTTTCAAAATTTCAGAATTTGCTACTTACATGACTCACTTTTGAATAACCTTCTATATGAATATTTACTTCTGTTTCACCCTTATCCCCAAAATGTTGTCCTTCAGGGTCTTAAACCAAAGAATTCTACTAAAGTCACAGCCTGGAAGTCCTAAGCTTTAACTTTTGTCCCTCTAGTTTCACAAGGCTATCATTTCACTACTCACACTTTCAGCTTTCTTACTGATTAACCAATCTCCATTGTAAAGCAAAAGCAGACTAAGTATCTGACGGTTTTTGATTTCCATTTTATTTTCTACATATCAGGTTGGCTGATTATTTACTTCCTTATTTAGTACCCAATGTCTTTAAGTAGATGCCATAAGTAGTTAGGTGTTACTAACTATTATTTGGTTGGATCAAATAATCTAGTCCACCATTTTGAAATCATAAAGTGAAGAGCTTTTGGGGAGTTTTGTTTTTGATTTTGATTTTTTTATGAGTCACCCCATTAGTTTTTAGTCAGTCTTTATTTGAATCACTATTTGCTCACCTTCTTCAGAGCTAACAAGGTGCAACCCTGTACAAGCATTTAAACAATTCCTCCACAGAGAAGGTGATGGTGACAATAGCTCAATTTGCACTAGAAAGAGAAAATAAATGCTTAGTGTAGTATCCAAATACTCTTAGTTGCCAATATAGTTTTTAAGATGATGGACAAAATTTCTCCCAACCTCATGATAATTTCCCAAATGAAATAAATCAGGATTCATTCTATCATTCAGTTAACAGAGGAGGAAGACAACAGAATTTCATGTGCTTTGCCAGATAACTTTGTCATCCTCCAATCCATAGACTAGGTAACCATTTTATTTGATTTAATTATCACAAATGAAGTTGAATTTATCTAAATTTGTCCTTACTATAGTGTCTATTACTAGAAAATGGACATTCTTAAGGTGTTTTAGAAAAGAAATCATAAAGGTTGGGCTTTGCCATCATTAATCCAAGTTCTTAACAGACAGCTATGCCTCAGAAGTCCTAAACTCAAAGTTTCAGGAACAAAACAGTAAGCAGAAATTAGTGAGGTGGGTTGGCTTAATGGTGTTGTCTGGATAAAGAGAGGAAAATGAAGAATGGTTGGAACTCTGACAAACTGGAGAGTATATCCCAATGAATGGGACCCAGAGTAGAACATTTCCAACATCCATTTATTGTAATCATGCAAGAATATAAATCTGGAGCTGCTAAACCTTTCAATATTCAAAAGAATCTGGAAATCTGGATGTTTTAGAACTCCTTTGCCTTTTCTAACATTGGCAATTAGGTAAAAACAAATAAAGATCACTGCATGGGGTAACAATGAATGGCATAAACAAAGCTTTACAGCTAAATGAAATGACTTCTGACATCCATTTCAGCCTTAAATCTTGCCCATCTTCTTTATTAATACTATTAATAATGACTAAGATAGAAAACCTGTGAGGCTTGAAAAGATCCTCATATAAAGTGCTTACCATGTAAATACTGTCAGTTTGTAAATACAAGTTCAAACTTTTTACATGACTGAAGATCTGAAGAAACACTTTGCAAGTTCCTGAACCTCATGCAAGCTTTCATGTTCCTAAGGTCAGGGCAACTTCCAGCAATTCAAACCTAGAATCAAAATAATTAAAATGCACAGGAGTGGTGGCAGGCATTACAGCAAAGTGGGTTAGGCCGGTGCTTGAGATGGCCACATCCCTTATCAGAAAGCTTTATTCAAGTACAGCTCAACTTCTGGTTTATGTTCCTGCTAACGTGTCTGGAAGGTGACAGGTGATGGCTCAAGTACTTGGGTCTCTGCCCTCCAAGTGGGAGACCTGGATGGAGTTCCCTGCTTCTAGCTTTGGACCGGCCCAGCTTCAGCTCCTGTGAGCATTTGGGACGTGAACCAGCAGATGAAAATCTCTCTCTCTCTCCCACACATACATACCTGGTCTTTCCATCTCTCTTCGTCACCCATCCTTTCAAAAAATACAAGTTTTAAAACTTAAAAAAAAAAAGATTCCCATGTGTATAAATTTGTAAATTTCTATAGATCAATATACATTACTCATGAAAATATTCTGAGCTCATATTTTGAATTACAATATTAACGCATCACATTTGTAATCACACATTATCTACTAGAAAAAAAAAACATATTTTTTGTCTTAAGTTTTTTTTAACTGGCTGATGCATGAGTTCTTGCTGATTAAGTCCGTATGTCACCAAGGACTGATATAAAGCTTCATTTATTTTGTCCAGAAATAAGAAAGGTTAAAAAAGCAAATGAGACCCCATTCGTATTTATGAACTTACTTGGATTTCCCATCAATTTGAGTCATTTCTAGAGAATATTACCTGCATTTTAAATCCAATGGAAGCATTATTATATAACTGTAAAACAAATCATCTTATGACTATAACTTTCTTTAAAAATGCAAAGCCAAAACACAACCTACACACTCAACTTCAGATTTCTGTACAAACTGTTAACAGAAGTTTTGAAAGCCAATTTCAAGTGTCAAATACTGTTTACAAAAATTTTACAGAGTGAAATGTGGAATTGTGTACTATGACAAAGGAAATAAAATGCAACCAAAATGTAACATAGAATTTGGTATTTTTCACACAGAGAGAAAGAACAAACAGAAAAGATGTTGAAAAATGGAGATAATACTAAAAAAGATGACTTAAAAAACACTTGATAAAACAGGTTAGTTTTGAGTACTCCTAACTTTTATAATCGTATAAATTACATCTAATCAGATAAGCTTATTTGGATAGAAACTATTACAAAATTTTAGTTTGCCGCATGCTTATTATTCACCAAGTAATTGTGTCTATCTACTTGAAATATTATTACAATAAATTCTACCTCTTTGCTAAATCTTTTCTTTTTTTATCATCATCACTTGTTTTACAAAATTTCCTTACCAAACTTTGGACAACAAAGATCTTTCAGGTTTAGAAATTCAATCTGACCAGAAATACTGTAAACCTGCAGGCCTGTTTCTACCTGTTGCAATTTTCCCCCATTAATTTGCTTTTGTTTTCCTCTTTCCTTTCTACTGCTTCTATCCAAAGTTATGATTTTATCAATTTAAACAATAGTAAACCAATAGTTTTTAAAATTTTTGGACCTAACATATTTTATGTAAATTAACCTTTTATTTAAGTCAAACATTATACACATAGGCTGGAAATTAATATAAAATGAAATAGGAAGAGTATTATTATCTTTTGTGGTTGTCTTGGTCCATTTTAGTTGCAACAACAAAACAGCATAAATAAGAAGCTGATAAACTATGCTAGTTCATTTCCACTGGGAGTTAGAAAGTCCAAGATCAAAGCCCCAGAAGGTCCGTGTCTGCTGAGCACCTGTTCTCTGGTTCACAGATGGTGCCATCTTGCTATGTTCCTATCTGATAGGAGAATCAAGCAAGCTCCATTGCCCTACATTTTTAAGGGCACTGATTCTATTCATGAGGCACAGTCCCCCCTCCAAACCACCTCTCAAAAAGTGGGCTTCCTGGCTGGCGCCACAGCTCACTTGACTAATCCTCCCCCTGCGACGCCGGTACCCTGGGTTCTAGTCCCAGTTGGGGCGCCAGATTCTGTCCAGGTTGCTCCTCTACCAGTCCAGCTCTCTGCTGTGGCCCGGGGAGGCAGTGGAGGATGGCCCAAGTGCTTGGGCCCTGCACCTGCAAGGGAGACCAGGACGAAACACCTGGCTCCTGGCTTTGGACTGGCACAGTGCACCGGCTGTGGCGGCCGTTTGGGGGGATGAACCAACAGAAAAAGGAAGACTTTTCTCTCTGTCTCTCTCTCTCTCACTGTTCAAAAAGAAAAAAGGAAGAAAAAACAAAAAAAGTGGCCTTCCCATAAGTTTGAATTAGGATTTAAACAGATAAATTTTAGGAGGACATAAATATTCAGACCTTAGTACAGGTTTACTAAAGTAACTCATGAAAAACATCTAAGGCTTTTGTTGTATCTAAGTTTTCAGTTTCTGGCGATCACCTACTTAGACTACATTAAAATACATGTAAAGTGAAACAGGTGAATTTTCATAAATAACATTTTCTTCAATAACAAATACTATGTAGAAATGCTTTTTCAAGTACAATTTCATAATAAAGTTGGTTCAAAATAAGAATCCATTCAAGGAAAATAACCAGCTTCTTAGATTGAAAACATATATTTTCCAGAAAATTCAGAAAATTGGAAAACTAGGATGAAAGATTCCCCAAAATCTTAATCACTTAGATCTACTCAGGTACACAGGTGATGCTTATAGTTCAGATATGAAATACAAAATTAAGATCAGACTCTAATTTTGGATGTGCTTATTAAACATATTTAAATCTATGGAGCCTGACAATGTCAAATGGGGGAATGTGGAGAACGAAAAATGGAGCTTCAAAAAGACCACAAATATACATCAATATTTGAAGAAAAGTTAGAATAGAAAAGAGGAATATGAAAGAACGGTCAATCAGATAGGAGGAAAACCCAAGTATATTTCAATGAAGGCAAAGAAGGACACTACCTCAGAAATGTAGGGGTGAGGGCCAGTGTGGTGCAGCTGGTTAGGCTGCCACTTGGGACACCAGCATCCCATATCAGAGTGAGAGTTGGAGTCCCAGTTACTCTGGGAAGGCAGCAGAGGATGGCCTGGATATTTGGGTCCTTGGCATTCGACAGACAGCATGATTGAGTTCTAGGCTCCAGTTTTCAGCTTGACCCCAGACCTGGAGAGTGAACCAGCAGATGGAAGATCTCTCTTTCCATCTCTTCCAAATAAATGAAGAAGAAGAAAAAAAAGGAGAAGGAGGAGGAGATGGAGGAGGAGGAAGAGAATGAGGATGATGATGAAAATGCAGGGTAGTCAACTATGCAAAATGTGTTAGGCCACACTGAGTAAAATAAGCACAGAAAATCATCAAATAGATTTTACTACATGGAGGTCATGGTTATTTATGTTGAGAAGCTGTTTTATAAGAATCAGCTGGAAAAAAAATCTTAGATATTTTTTGATGCGCTAAATTGGCTTTTTACAAAATAAATTTATAAGCAATCAACATCAGCTATATAAAGCCATTTTTAAAAGCTATAGAAGAATTGTTTCAGTCCCAACTGCTCCAATTCCAATCTAGCTCCCTGCTGATGCACCTGGGAAAGCAGTGGAAGACGACCCAAGTCCTTGGGCCCCTGCACCCATGTGGGAAACCCAGATAAATCTCCTGGCTCCTGGCTTCAGTCTGGCCCAGCCCTGGCCATTGGGCCATTTGGGGAGTAGGCTAGCGAATGGAAGGTCTCTCTCTGCTTCTGCCTCTCCCTCTCTGTAACTCTACCTTTCAATTAATTAATTAAAAAAAAAAAAACAAAAAAACACTGGGATGTAAAAGGTATGAGACTGATTGAGTTCTTTAAATTCATTAATTCACATTGATTCAAAAAACACTTGAGTGTTTACTTCTATGATTCTAGGCATTAGGAAAGGATTTACAAAGCACAAAGGTGCAAAGCTGGCTGCCTTGGAGGATGACTTTGTGGCAAAGTATGTTAAGCTGCAGTTTGCAATGCCAGCATCCCATATCTGAGTGCCTGTTCAAGGCTCAACTGATTCGCTTCTGATCTAGGTCCCTGCTAAAATGCGTCAAAGCAGTGGACACTGTCCCAACTGCTTGAGCTCCTGCCACCCATGTAGACGATCCAGATGTTATTAGGGATTTCTGGATTTGGCCTGGACCAGCCCCAGTCTTTGCAGTCTTTTGGGGAGTGAACCAGCAGATGGCTCTCTCTGTCACTCTGCCTTTCAAATGAATAAATCAATCTTAAAAAAAAAAAAAATACTGCGGCTGCTTTCTCAGTTATCAGTATGGATATCATGTTTCACCATTAAATAAGGAATGGAATTTGACTAATATGGATTGTCATTAAAGTATCCTATTCATACTTATCTATTTTACTTTCCTTTTTTGATGAAGATTGGAAATGTTTTCTCTTCCAATTCACTGTCTTCTATATTTATATTCTTCTCATTTTCATTAGGCTTTTTTTTCCTTGTAAGCTTTTGGGATAAGTGCTGATTTTATTTTCTTATATTCTATAAACACAAAATATTATGACTTTGATATTAAATATACTGGTTAACAAGCCTTAAATCTAAGAACACAAAGAGCAGAAGACATAAAGATTTCCAAACTTCCAAGATGAATGAAAATTTCTTTAAGCTTCAGGTTTTATCATTTTAAAACTGGATTTTTTTCTTGTTTTGGATTCTACTCCATGTCTTTTAATGTAAAAAAAGTTTCTTCATAAAATTAAAGCAAATAAGTTGACTGCAGAAGGGGGACAGGTTATGTTTAGTCAGTGGGTATCTCCAGTAGCAACTTCATATATTCCAAGGAGTAAATCTAGCGAAAATAAATGGTTACATCCCATTTTTATATGCAGAGTTTCCATTTTAGTCTGATTAAGGTTTTACTTCTGTATTATGGAAGTGCATTCTTGGTCAAAAAAACTAATTTTGTCAAGTATAGTAAATAAACAAATTTAAAAACCTAAATAAAATCTAACCATGTAAAAGTCTAAAAAGGAAAAGGCAAGTAAAATTACTTAGTTTGTTTTTTAATGTTATTTGAAAGAGAGACAGACCTATTTCCCATCTGCAGGTTCACTCGCCAAATCTCCACAACAGCTAGGGCTGGGCCACCCTGAATCCAGGAGCTGGGAACTCAATAGGAGTTTCCCTTGTGGATACTAGGGACCCAACTACTTAGGCCATCACTGGCTGCCTCCCAGGATACACATTAGTGGGAATTTGGAATCAATAGAGGAGTTGGGACTCGAATCCAAGCACTCAGACATGAGATGTGAGTGGGCAGCTTAAGTTCTGGTTTAACTGTTACATCAAACGCCTGCCCTATTTCATTTTCAGATTGCACCACATCTCTGGGGGTGTTTGGTTATATAAATCTGCTTAGTAAATTAATAGCAATTCAATAGTCATAAGAACAATTTGTATTTTCAAATAAGGTACTTCTCATTAAAAACTGTATTAATTTTTATTTTTTATTTATTTTGATTTATTTGAAAGGCAGAGTTAGAGAGGCAGAGGCAGAGGCAGAAAGAGAAAGGTCTTCCATCAGTTGATTAACTCCCCAGATGGCTGCAACAGCCAGAGCCGCACTGATCCCAAGCCATGAGCCAGGAGCTTCTTCTGCAGTGCAGGGGCTCAAGGACTTGGGCCATCTTCTACTGCTTTCCCAGGCCATAGCAGAGAGCTGGATCAGAAGTGGAGCAGCTGGGACACACTGCAAACCAGGGCTTCAACCCACTGTGCCACAGTGCCAGCGCTGTATTAATTTTTGAGTTTGTAGCAGTATGGATAAACGTCAGGACTTATATAATTCCTGCTTTTGAGAATTTCCTCACTTTCTATAGTTTATGATTTTGCTTAAATTTCTGTCACATTTTTTAAAAAGTCTGCTGTTTGTAAGGTACCAAATTGTACTAAATAAGCCAACTTTCTAATTATTCCATATTTTTGGTTTCTACATCTTAAGACTATGATTATCATTTCATATATTCATTGCAATCTGCAACATAAAATGACCTATTAATATTATGAATCTTTTTGCTTTGTTTTAAATATACCCTGCTAACTCTGCTTTATGCTTACTCTCACCTTGTATGATTTTGCAAACTCATTATACTTACTCTTTTTCTCTAATCATTGGTTCTCACCATTAAATCATTTGCTAATTAGCTTGATTAAATTTCCAAAATCAATTTATAAAAGATTCTGGTGTTCTGTTTTCTCAGTTGCCTACACATTTATATGTTGACTAGTCCAAATTTCTTCTGAGCAAACTCCAAAAGTCTATTAAGCATTGCTGCATTATTTTCTAATGCTCAGTGTTAGGGAGAAGTCCAAGATCAACCTTTTTTTTAATTTGGCTTGAAAATAATTTTTGTTTTTCCCTATTTTTAGACCATGTCTAACTTGCATAAATTAAAAGCCAGACCTCCATATCCAGACTTTCATATTTGCAGGCTCAACTGAGCAGAAAATATTGCCAAAAACAGAACAAATTCCAGAATGTTCCAAAAAGCTAACAACTTGCCACACACTAAGTACTATGCTAGATTCACATGAATGGAGTACATACATTCTATTAGGTTTCATAAGTTAGCTTACACTATATGGGAGGATATGCTTAGGTTATATGCAAAAAATGTTATGTAAGGGACTTGAGCATCCACAGATTTTGGTAGCCATGACAGCCATGGAACAAATCCTGCAGATACCAAGAGACAACTGTACTACTACCTATCTCCCAGGTAAGTTCTGCAGCCTTTCAACTTTACTCACAGTCCCATCCACTTGTTTTTGGAAAATGCCACCTATGAAGCACCATTTCAAGCAATGCTTTTTCTAAGATTCACATGAGGCAGAATGAATCAGCTCTTTATCTGAAATTATGCTATTCTTGTAACAATGATAGAACATTTTCCACAGTGGTTAGGTAGCCAGTGGAGTCACACCCTCGGGCTCAAATCATAACCCTGCTGTCTTTTAGCTTTGTGATTTGCATGTTAGTTGTGTGATCTTCAACAAGTAGTTGGGTTGTGTGTCCTCCTACTAACTCATCTGCAAAATGACAGTAATAGTACATTGCTCACAGAATGGTTGTGATCCTTAAGTAATACAAGTAAAATACTTAGATCTGGTTCTAGAATATAGGTAAGTACTATATGAAGCCTTTATGTATAAGTATGTAATTGGGTAGGGGTGTGTGTTCTCCATCAGTTGTAGTAAAAATTGTTACAAAAGAATAAAACAAGCATTACCACTGAGGTATTAAGTATTTAAAGAATAAGACAATTAAACTTGAAACATAATCAGAATAGGCTTAGGAAAAGAAACATTTCAAATGAACTCTTAATACTTTAATTATGTAGTGTTTTAAAGCACTTTTGGAAAATAGCTCATTTAATCCTTCAATTTTGTGAGATTATTTGGTTTTATGGAAGTAAAAATTGAGGATGATAATTCAAATTTCTCAAATTAAGTAGCTTGGAAAATGAGAGCCAAAACTAAGATGTTTTTGTTTGACATAGAACCTGGTATAGTTGCTCCCTGTACATCTGTACTTTTTCATGAAGCATGGATAGGACTGCATTCGACAGGTTGAAATAGACAGGGCCATGGGTAGAGAACATTATTCCAAGCTTCAGTTTAAAAGAATGGTGAGGTGAAATTACACGGTACTGTAACTGAAAACACTGTGCCAAAGATGAAACTCTTAGGACAATGCCTTGCAGTTCACTTGGGTGAACTGAATTAAATGTTTCAAATGATATTCCTCCAGTTTAATAATCATTCGTGGTAAAACATCCTGATGTTTCTAGCCTGAAGCATCTATCAATATAACTTTAATCTCTGTCTTCAAGGGGGTGGTGGAAGAGAAAACAATTATTTGTCAGATGACTACAGTATATAATGTAGTATGTTATATATTCATAATAGCAGACTATATAAAATAAATATAGGTATGATCTTAGAAATGTAATTCTTTTTTCCCTCTGAAAATAGTTTGAATCTTATTATCAACAAAGGTAACAATTTTACTGAGACAACTGATTTTGAAATGTATCAAACCTAGTTTTCTAATCTCTGGGATCCAACAAATGACACCAGCTGAAATATGTTAACATTACTTTTAAGAATCACAAAGAGTAGCCGGCATTGTGGCATAGCAGGTTGGGTCGCCTGTACTGTCAGCATCATATATGGGTGCCGGTTCTAGTCCCAGCTGCTCCACTTCTGATCTGCTCCCTGATGATACACCTGGGAAAGCAGCAGATTGACCCCAAGCACTTGGGCCTCGGCACCCATGCTGGAGACCTAGATGAAACTCCTGGCTCCTGGCTTTTACCTGGCCCAGCCCCAGCTGTTGTGGCCATTTGGGGAGTGGACCGACGAATGGAAGATCTCTCTGTCTCTCCTCTGTTAACTCTGCTTTTCAAGTAAATAAATAAATGTCTTAAATAAACAGAAGCACTAAGAAACTAAAGTTGCATTCAATTTATTAGTCCTGTTGAAATCTTGGAAGTCATGTACCTGTTCCGGGCTCAGTTCCCAATATGTGCAAAATATTGCTCATATTTTGAAGAGGTTTAAGTAAGGCTGATAGTCTTAACTATTTTATTAATAAAAAAAATAAAAATGATAAAAATGTAACAAAACATCCACAGTCTCAAGTATTTGAATTACTGGCCTTACATTATTTTCAAAATCACATCACAATTAGCATTAAGGTATTGAAGAGAGTTCGACTAGTCTTAGCAATTAATTGTAGATAGATAAATAAAATAATTTTAAAATCACTGTATTTTATTTAAATTAAACATTTCAGTGACAACTTTGAAGAGAATTAGAGGTCTAATCACGTATTAACATAGAATATATGACAGTTACATGTATCATCATTAAAATTCCTTTTATTGTTCCTCTAGTGGAATTAAATATTTCCGAAGTCCAAAGTCAAGTATTTTTTCTTAGTTTTCCAATCACTATGATTTGTCTTCTGTTGGTCTATTAAGTAGAAAGTGAACTATCTGAAGGAGAACATCATCATTAAAACCTTTCACATCTTTGTCCTCGATTGTTTCATAAAGAGGCTTACTTTGTGTCCCCCAACATATATTTTTACGAGGGTTATTTTGATCAGCTTGTGCAGTCAGTGCCAAAGTATTTAACTGGTAGCAGAAAAAGGAAAAGTATTTTCCATCTGTGATCACCCCCTGGGAGACAAAAGGTCGAGTAACATCTGCTTCACTCCAGAATCCTGTAGAAGAAAGTTATGCTAAGATTTACATTCTATTTTTTTTTAACCAAAACAGAACAAACATACTAGAAAGCTATTAAATACTTCCTATAATCTAGTTACTTTACCTACCCAATTCCTGAAGACCTCAAATTTCCCCTTTCAGCAGTTAGTAAAATGGCAGTGTTATCTATGGCACCATCTACACACTGACACCATTCTAGGCTCTAGCCTTGCTGGAAGCCAAGTGGCCACAGGACCTAACCACGGGTATCAGCTCCACCCCCATCTTAATGGGATTCATTGCTTCTACTTCCCTGCCCATCCCCCAGCAAAGTTTTAAAAGGACCTGTTTCCTGAACACGTGGCTCTTTCTCTCCTTCTAATGATCTCTTTCTCTGTCTCTCATTCTCTCTCTTGATCTCTCATACGTTCTCCTTTTCCCTCTTTTCCTCCTTTGCCCCTTCCCTCTGGTCTGTCAGGTTTCCCCTAATAAACCCTTCCCCTTATTCCAGAAATAATGTTTGGTGTGTTTTGTGATGGCCATACAGTAACCTTATATTCCATTTCTAAACAAAAAATTATTTCATTAATCATTTGGGGAAAAAAAATCCTCAGAAAAAACTTGCCTTTCTAAGGACTTCAACAGCATCCTCAGATAAATTCAGATTTCCATTACATATTTCAAAACTGTTTTTGAGCTGCTGTCATTTTGTTTCACAAGTCTTATGCCATAAAGATCCAGGAAACCTTAACACCTTTACTATCTAAATATTCTGGCTGCTTTTTGTTCCAGGCTGACAGACTATTACACCTTCAGATACAACTGCCAAGGCCAAGTAGCACCTTTATTTCCCCATGCATATTTTACAATATCCTCAATGGAAGTAGCCAATGAATTCTGTAAAATTAAGTACTTTGCCTTATAGAAATAGTGTCATTCTAACATCAAGAAAGTTACCTCTCACTTATTCCAATTCTGCCTACTATTTCCACTTCTATCATAGAAAAGTCAACAATAGTTGCACACAATGTTAAAATGTACACATAAAGGAAAAAGGTGAGCTAATAACTAAATCTGCATCAAAAATTCCTCCTGGATATTTATATATGATTAATCTAGTTCATACTCTATTACTTCAGGTTTTGGAATAAATTCCAAATCCCTCAGTATGTGATCTAAAGCTCCTAAAGGATATGGCCTCTCTTCCTCTTAGTCTATCATTCCCCCTTCCCTTTCTTCACCATCCTGTATATTATTCCTGGAACACTTCAAGCCTGTTTCCACCTGAGACTTCTTTGTTTGCCTACAAGTGCCTTCCCTCATACTTGTGCAGAGAACTCCTTACCATTCAGATCTCTGTACAAAGGTCATTATTATAGAGCCTCCTCTGAACGACTCTGTGTAAATAAATTCCACCTCACATCTAATTTAACCATCTCCAAAAATCATTCTGCCTTTTAGTATATATTCTCTAGAGTTTTACCATCAGCTGAAAATATAACATACTTACTATCTTTTATTCCCTCCCTGTAGTATAAGTTCCAGGAGAACAGTCTCTGTCTCATTCAGTACTGATCTCCAAAGTCAATAGTGGTTGGCAAATAGAAAGCATTCATTATTTACTGAATGAATGGATATCTCCTAATCCAAATCCTGGACATGGTCTTTAAAGATATTTTATAAGATAGCCATGAGTTATTTAAAACTGTAATCCAACAAATCCTTTCCTACTATCAGAATACTGTCATCACCTATAAAGAGCTGGCTTAGCTGACTTTAGTATTCGAAATGCTTGTGAAAACCACCAGAAAAATATGTTTTCACACATGAGTTGGTCAAAGCAAAATCAAAATAACTACAAAAGAGACACCTGAAAATTTTCTGGACTTCAAGCATATTTTGTGCCAACAGAAAAGCTTTCTAAGTGTTCAGATTCAGCCTACATTTTAACCCAAAGAAAACAATGTGAAGTATTAAATTTTTAGAATGTCATAAATACTTTTAAGGAATAACAATACTATAAAATTAGTTTTACCTTGATACATAGCTTGTGCACCAGTCCAAGCAAAAAGGCTTGCTATAGCATTAGCTCTAAAAACAACTTCTATCTGATCAGCACGGTTCAGTTTCAAAAGCCTTTCCCTGTTCAATTTATTAGGTAACAGATGAAACTGTGTGTGGCCATAACAGCATGGATCTGCTGGTTTTGAGCCTATAGAACAAAATAAAAACATTTCAGTGCAATGCATGTGTAGAATATGTTTTAGTACGGTTTAAAACCCATCTTTTGTATACATCATGTGCTCAGTACTCAAAATACATAAACGGAAAAATTAGGTTATTTATTGATTATAATAAAGTCAAATTTTACAGGAAAGCACATTTTTTGACAGTTTTCATAAAGCTCACTATGATACAGACTAAGTCAAAAGAATAGATGTCAAAGTTACTTAAATTCTCCACCATTCTGGTTTTCCCAAACCCTTTAGACATCATTAGGAACTTTGTTAATACCCTTGTCTTATTCACCGGAGAATACAAGCACTTAAGGCCACAATGACTGAGAAGGAACTGCTATCAAGTAGTTTTGGAAAACTAGTATATAACTTTAACAAATTGCTCGCCGGCGCCGTGGCTCAATAGGCTAATCCTCTACCTAGTGGCGCTGGCACCCTGGGTTCTAGTCCCGGTCGGGGCACCGGATTCTTTCCTGGTTGCCCCTCTTCCAGGCCGGCTCTCTGCTGTGGCCAGGGAGTGCAGTGGAGGATGGCCCAAGTGCTTGGGCCCTGCACCCCATGGGAGACCAGGAGAAGCACCTGGCTCCTGCCTTCGGATCAGCGCGGTGCGCCGGCCGCAGCCTGCCAGCCGTGGCGGCCATTGGAGGGTGAACCAACGGCAAAAGACCTTTCTCTCTGTCTCTCTCTCTCTCACTATCCACTCTGCCTGTCAAAAAAAAAAAAAATTTCTCAAGTTAGCTAAGAATTAATAACAGAGGGGAAAAAGTGTAAAACAATAAGCTACATGAGGGCACAATTCAAGTTTTATTAATTTCAAATCCCTCATGGCAACCACCCATATGTAATACATACAGGATGCTTCAGTAAAAATGCCAACTGTGAACACAGGTAAAATTGTAAACATTTTCAATTTTAAAAAATGACATATCATTTTTCTATATAAAAAAAACTTCCTAACTTTTTTGTTAACAGTTAAAAACCTCTATTTCAGTAGAAGCAAGTCAAATGTCAATGTTAAGCTGAAAGAATATTTTCTTTCCAATTTCCATGGTTTGCAATTGAGATTAAGATTAATTGAGAT
This sequence comes from Oryctolagus cuniculus, assembly GCF_051225735.1. NCBI lineage: Eukaryota > Metazoa > Chordata > Mammalia > Lagomorpha > Leporidae > Oryctolagus > Oryctolagus cuniculus. Next base: position 69,980,754 of record NC_142880.1, on the reverse strand, counting down.
TAAGAATTATGTTTCTCTCAAAAACAACACTACTAGTCGAACAATACCCTAAACCTGGTTCGGTTGTGTGAGTGCAGCCTGTTGAAATCCCTGTTTAGTATATACTAAGTTGATCTTCAGCATATGAAGGTAATTGAAAATGAAACGTGATGAAGGGCGGGATGGGAGAGGGAGTGGAAGAGGGGAGGGCCACAGGAGGGAGGGAGGTTGTGGGGGGAAGCCACAACAATACAAAAGTTGCATTTTATATTCTACTTAAAACTATTGGTTGAACTCTGTAATTAATACACAATTACTCTTAGGTGTTTAATTAATGCTATAACTAGCACTCAAATAGTATTTTACACTTTGTGTTTCTGTGTGGGAGCAAAATGTGGAAATCTTTACTTAATACACGCTAAATTGATCTTCTGTATATAAAGATAATTGAAAATTAATTTTGATGTGAAGAGAAGGGGAGAGGGAGTGGGAGAGGGGAGCGTTGTGGGTGGGAGGGAAGTTACGGGGGGGAGGAAACTATTGTAATCCATAAGCTGTACTTTGGAAATTTATGCTCATTAAATAAAAAAAAAAAAAAAAGAATTATGTTTCTAATGGACTATCTGAACCTGTCAGTCATCAAGAATTTTTCATTACAGTTAATACTCCAAATTTGCATAACATTTTCAAGATATTTACCACACAATACATCACAAAAGAAAACTTACCAATAAATATGCTGTTTTCATACTGTCGTTTGAATAAGGGAAGTTTGTCGGGTTTACATTTTATAACTGGGATTTCTACAGGAACAGAATAATCCAATGGCACAAACTGAAAGAAAAAAAAAAAACAATGAATTAACAAGGACATTAGTATCTATGTATTTTACTCACATTATATTTAAAATTTTAGGATGAGGTAGTTTGACAAGATGATTTGATAACACTTTCATCCATCCTAACGAAAGGCCAAATGTAGCCTGCCACTTGCTTTTACAAACACAGTTTTATGACAACACAGCCATTTATATATTGTATACGACTGCTTTTACATCTAAGAACAGAGAGGAATAGTTTCAACAGACGTATGGCCAGCACAGCTTAAAATATTTACTATCTAGACCTTTACATAAAAAGAATGCCCACTCCTAACACAGAAACAGGGGCAATTCTCCAAAAGAACTGTAACATATAAAATGACCAAGCTTTCTACTGTAAAAAATCCTTTTATTTACAAGTAGTTAATGTAGTCTAGTGTAAATTAAAACCATAAACCATTGTCAATAGTTTCATATGAATAGAAAGAAAAACCTGTATGGTCCCAAAAACTGGTTTTTAACCTCACTTTAAAAAAATTACTTGATCTTTGTAGAATATTCTCTCACAGATAAAATAGTTAAAAAAGATTTTCAGATGATATGTCTTCAAGAGAAATGTGAAAGGTAAGAGATCCACCAAAAATATTTTAACTTCCTGAGGGCATTACCTAGTTTGGCTATGACAGTTCTACATTAGAGGTGAACAGATACATATACATATGCAATAAATCCTTACCTCTGGGAGCTGCTTAGATATTCGAATCTGGTTGTGTGGTTTATCATTTATTTGGTATCGCAATGCATCAACTCTACCTTTTCGATGCCCTTTGGAAATAATTTCTTCATCACGCAACCAGTAAAAGTTAACTGGGCGTTTACAATCTATTAAAAGATATTAAAAAATATTCTCATTAGATCATTTAAATAAATTGGTTATTAAAATGAGAAAGAACACTTGGGGATACAAACTTATGAATGACTGTATCTAAAAATGTACTAAAAATTACTCTGTTGTCAGATAAAGGCCTGGGTTATGCAGTAATTTAATTTCAAAGAAAATGGCTTAAATATAACTTATTTTACAACTTAAAAGTTTATTGTCTATAATCAATGATGTGCCTCTGTTATGAGTACTGTAACCAAAGAGATTTCTCAGTTAATAAAATTCAAAGAAAATAAGACTAATAAGAATACCACTCATCAGAAATAAAAAATTTGAGACATTAGAGCTGTATTAGGAATCAATTCAATCTTCACAGCGACTCTAAAAGGGACATATAATAGTTGCCATCATCCCATTTTACAGGAACCTGGTAAAACCCTGGTGGAACCCGGGTCTTGACAAAGTAAAATAAATTTTCTAGGTCACCAATCTTTGGTCCAAGTCCATGACCACTTCCTTCCCAACAGAGGAAAGTATCATGCACACTACAAGGTTCAATGGAGTACAAATATACAGCCAAAATTATGTTAACTCAACAATATTAAAATACCCAGAGTGGTAGATATAAAATGAGGAATGCATGATACACACTTTTTTTTAAACACTGCCCATATGTTAATTGTTTTTAATGTTTTCACTGAACAGCTAATGTAAGTTGTTTACTGGGGACTCAGCATTGCTGAGTTTGAATCCTGACCTGGAAATCTACCTATTGGGCTTTAGACACGTTTAACATTTCTTCCCCTCGCGCTTTTCTCTTCAAATTGATAGAACATGCTACCTAATGTGAACGGTTACTGAGAGAATTAACTGGTTGGACGTGGCACGTAATAAACTCAATGTTAGCTACTTGATTAACATCTCATTTAAACCTCACCATTTAAGTATTATTTCCACAATTTTCGTCTTGAAAATACAAAGAGTAAACCAGAGTAAGGTAGTGAATCTACAAAAGGTCACACACGGCACCTGGAGAGCCCAAAGGCAACCTGTCCCACCCTCTCGTGGCTCCTTCTCTCCATGACCACTTTCACTAGGCCGGACACTCACAGGGCAGCGAAGGGCTGCAGGCCTGCGGCGCTCAAGCTGCCTCCAGACTAACAGAGTGACTCTTAGAGCAGGCCGCCCGCCAAGGCACCCAGGGACTAGACGACAGCGAGCAAGGCAAAGCGCGCACATCCGCAGCGCAGCGGCCCGGCGCCACCCCCATCTGCCCGCCCAGCTCACCGAGGGCGGCGGAGGCCAGGGTCGGGTTGTGCGGGCTGAGCAGGCCCATGAGAGCGGCCACCAGCTGGTCCAGGAAGGGCGAGACGACGGCCTCGCGCACCTGGGGGAGCGGGGCGCGCCGCCGGCCCCGCAGGTAGAAGTGCTCCTGCAGGAGGCAGTCGCACGCCGCGGCGCGCAAGGCCGCCACGTCCAGCGCCGGCGCGGGCTCCGCGGGCAGCGGCGGCAGCCCCGACAGGAACACGGTCTTGGTGAAGCTCTGGTACCAGCGGTCGGCGTTCAGGGCGAAGGTCTGCGGGTAAACCACGTACTTCATGAACTGCATCTTGGTGAGGATTCGCAGCTTCTCGTCCACCGACTCGGCCGCGTGGGCTTTCGCATGCCAGCGCGCCACCCGCCGCTGCCGGGCCGCCTTGCTGTCGGCTGTGAGGGAGGCCACGATCGGCGGGTACCGCGCCGCGACATCCGGGCCGGTCGTTTCCAGAGCCGTGGCGGCGGCCTCGGCAGCGGTGTGTAGTGGCCGAGCCCGACCGCGAGACAGAAGCCTCCAGCACCTGGCCGCCGCCATCTTCGCCCACAGTCCCGGAGCCCAGAGGTCAACTTCAGCAATTGTCCCTGCGCTCTCGCCGTAGTGACCAATCGGAAGGCAGAATCCGAGTCGGCCTTGGGGAGGACGATTCTTAGTGGCCCTGGGATACGTCACGTCAGCGGTTTCTTAGCCAATGAGGTCGCGTCTGCGAAGTTTGTCGCAGATTTGCGCGACTGCTGAAGTGGCGAGCTCCTGGGTTTTGCGCGGGTCAGGCAGTGAGGAAAAAAATCTCCCATAGCAGATGCTGCCCCCTAGGTTGCTTTCTTGTCAGGAACGTTTAGCACGGAGACATCAAGCCCGTGTGTAAATCCCCTGGCTTCGTTCGCGTTGTGTCACGCTGCGGTTGTGTTTTGGTTTTTAGAGCTAGAACTTTTTTCTGAAAGTACCTCATGTTTTCGATATACGTATTTAAGAATTATGCTTGGCATCGCTCAGGTGTGACCACTATAGATTTTTTGGGAAGTAGTTCCATGTATTTCTCTGTGCTTATACATAAATTAATGATGTATTTCATTTTTTTAAGTGAAGGAATATATTTTTACTTAGATCGAACCGGGGAGAAAAAAAGGAATTAAAAAAAAAAAACTACTGAAGAATGATATTTAAATTTTATTAAAGCGCATTATTATTTCGAGATGAACTGATGCCTACTAATCTGTGAGCTCCTTTAAGAAGGAACTGCTTTAGTGTTGTCGGCAACCAAGCACTACCTCTAGGTAATACTCACTAAAAATGTTTTTAAAAAATAACCAAAATTACTCAAATCTGAGCTCATTTCTGCAAATCTGATGTATTATCTCAGTCTTCTCCTATAATTAGGAACTTCCATAATATTGACTTGGGCTTATTACACTAATTCTTGAGGGCTTTTGAAAACCTAATATTTTGTTGCAAAAAGAACGTTATGACTATGTAAACATTTAAGTTAAAAAAGCACAATTGTAAAGTTGCAGATCTATTAAATTGACATCTAGAAATATGTACCTCAGGGACAGGCATTAAGATTAACGTTCCGCTTGGGGTACACACATCCTATATCAGAGTGCCTGGGTTGGAATCCCTGCTCAGCTAGATAATAGCTACAAATGATAATTGAATGGAAAAATAACCATTTCACCCATATACAGTAAATGTTAAATATCATTAAATCCATAGTATAACATCCTTAACCATTGGTTTGATAAAGGTATAAAAAAGAGTTTTACAAAACTATTTGAAGCAATACTGATATGCACAGATACTTCTTTATTCTTTCATATTTTTTTTAAAATTTTAGCCCCCACATATAAGGGAGAACATGTCATATTTATCTTTCTGGTCCAGCTCATTTCACACTGCTTGATGTCCTCCAGTTGTGTCCATTTTTCTGCAAATGGTAGAATTTCATCCTTTCTTTATAGCTGAATAATATTCCATTGTGTCTGTGTGTGTGTGTGTGTATATATATATATATATATATATATCTCATGTTTCCTTTATTCATGCATCTGATGATAGACACCTTAGTTGATTACAAATTTTGGCTATTGTGAATAGTATTGCTATAAAAATGGTGGTGCAGGTATAGCTTTGATACACTGTGTTCCAGTGTTTGGGGTATATACCCAGTAGTGGGCTTGCTGAATCATATGGCAAGTGTATTTCAACCTTTAAAAAAAATCTCCACATTATTTTGCACAGTGGCTGCACTAATTTACAGTCCCACCAACAGTGTATAAATGTCCCCCATTCTCTTCATCCTCAAGAGCATCAGTTATTCTGTATTTTGGATTTTAGCCATTCTGACAGGTGTGAGGTGATATCTCATTGTGGTTTTGGTTTGCATTTCCCTGATGCTAGTTATGTTGAACATTTTTTCATGTATTTGTTGGCCATTTGTATTTCTTCTTTTGAGAATTGTCTATTGAAGTTCCTTGCCCATTGTTCAGTTGGATTTTTTTTCGGCTGTTGAGTTTTCAAGTTGCTGATCTTGGGGTATTGTTCCTTTGTCAGGTAGGTGGTTTGCAAATATTCTTTCCCATTCTGTTGGATACCTCTTCATTCCATTGATCATATCCTTTGCTGTGCAAAAGCTTCTGAGTTTGTTGTTCCATTTGTTTAGCTTTGCTCTTGTTGCCTGGGCTTTGGAGGTCTTGTCCAAGAAGTCATCCCCTACACCAATGTCTTGCAGTGTTTCCCCTATATTTTCTTCCAGCAACTTCATAGTCTTAGGTCTTAAATTTAGGTCTTTTATGCATCTTGAGTTGATTTTTATATATGGGGAGAAGTGTGGATCTAATTTCATTCTTCTACCTATATAAATCCAATTTTGCCAGCACCATTATTGAAGAGATTACTCTTCACTGTGTGGTCTGAGCACTTCTTTCAACAATCAGTTGTTTGTATGTATGTGGATTAATTTCTGGGTTCTCTATTCTGTCCCATTGATCTATATTTTGGTTTTTATGTCAGTACCATGCAGTTTTGAATACTTTAAGTTTGAATAAGTTTGTAGAATTCGGGTATTTTGATGCCTCCAGCTTGATTTTTCTTGTTCAGGATCGCTTTGGCTATTCTGGTCTTTGTGATTCTATATGAATTTTAGGATTGCTTTTTCTAATTCTGTAAAGAATGTCATTGGTATTTTCATAGGGATTGCATTGAATCTATAGCTTGCTTTAGGTAGCATAGATATTTTAATTCTTCTGATCCATGAGCATTTTTTGTGTCCTTAATTATTTCTTTTTTTTTTTTTTTTTTTTTTTTTTTTGACAGGCAGAGTGGACAGTGAGAGAGAGAGACAGAGAGAAAGGTCTTCCTTTGCCGGTGGTTCACCCTCCAATGGCCACCGCGGCCGGTGCGCTGCGGCCAGCGCACCACGCTGATCCGATGGCAGGAGCCAGGAGCCAGGTGCTTTTCCTGGTCTCCCATGGGGTGCAGGGCCCAAGCACATGGGCCATCCTCCACTGCACTCCCTGGCCACAGCAGAGGGCTGGCCTGGAAGAGGGGCAACCGGGACAGAATCCGGCGCCCCGACCGGGACTAGAAACCGGTGTGCCGGCGCCGCTAGGCGGAGGATTAGCCTAGTGAGCCGCGGCGCCGGCCATGTCCTTAATTATTTCTTTCATCAATGTTTGATAATTTTCTTTGAAGAAATCTTTCACTTCTTTGGTTAAATGCTTTTATGCTTTTTTTTGTGAGTCAAAATTATTTGTATATATCCAAAGTTTACTCATTATTAACATTGTGGATCAAGCAAAGAAGGTGTGGGAAGAAGAAGAGAATGCTTAGTGAGTGGTAGAGCATGCAGAACCAGAAGGAAGGTGATTTAAAGCCAGCAGTTGGCAAAAGAACATACTAATGAGAAAGGGCCAAGTTGGAATCATGAAAATTTCTTTCTAATACCATTTAAATCTCCTATATACAGCCAAGAAAACAGACCTGAGGCCTAAGGTATAAGCATTCAGAAACAGTATGGGACTGGAACCCAGATTGCATACCTCAGTCAGTTTTACTTAATGACTATTGAGTACCTTTTATATGTTAAGAAGTTGCCTTAGTGCTCAGGATACTTAGTGAGCCAAATAAACAAAAGCTTATGCTTCAACCAGGAGACAGACTATAAAATATGATTCGATGCTCCTGCTTCCCTGCCTGCCCTCAGGCAAAGTTTTAAAGGGCCTGTTCCTGAACACGTGTTCTCTTGGTTCTTCTCTATAGCTTCTCTCTCCTCTCTCTTGGCTCTTCTCTCCTGCGCTCTCTTGGCTCTCTCTTGGCTCCTCTCCTCCTCTCTTCTCTCTCCTCTCTCTCATATACTTTCTTGGCGCCTCTCCTCCTCTCTTCTCTCTCTTATACTTCCTCTCTTTTTCCTTCGCCGCCCCTTCACTCCGGTCTGTTGGGTGTTCCCCAATAAACCCTTTCCCTTACTCCAGTGTTCCGTGTGTTTTGCAACGGCTAACATTAATATATAACAAGTAGGAAACAGGGCTAAAAAAAGAGAAGGAACCAGGCATTAAGGGCTTCCAGAGGCATATGCTAAAATTGTTAGAACTCTATCTGTTCCTCTGAGAGCATTGAGAGCCACTGGAGGATTCTACTCAAAGGGATGTCATATTACATGGGATTTTGAAAGAATTTCTCTGGGTATTCATTTGGGCTGCCGTTAAACCACAGGTTGTGTGGTTTAATAAATAGAAATTTATGTTCTCATTGTACTGGTCACTAGAAGTCTGAGATGAGGGTGCCAGTATGGTTGGGATTGGGTGAGGGCATTTTTCCTTATGCCTCCATACAACGTAGAGAAAGCAAGCCCTCTGATGTCTCTTCTTACAAAGACACCAGTGCTTTTAGACTGGGGCCCTACTCTCTTCTGACCTCCATTAACCTTCCTAAGTTCCATAAGAGACTTAGTTCTAAATAGAGTCAACTGCAGAATGAAAGAAAATAATTTCAAATTATATATCTGGACTATGTGAATTAGTATTTTCCAAAGTCAGTAAAATAACTAATTAAAAATGGGAAAAGTAGCTATCAAAGAAAATATATGTACAGATGGTACAGAAGCACATGAAAAATGTTCAACCTGTCAACCATAAGGGAAATGGAAACTAAAACCAAAATAATATTTTATTACACACCTATCAGAATGACTAAAATATATAATAGTAACAGTATTAAATCCTCATGAAGATTAATAGAAAATAATAAACTTTTCCTTAAGACAACAAAAATGCTCAACTATCAGATGACCTGCAGTTGTATCCCTGGGACATTTATCTCAGAGAAATAAAAAAAAATTAAGATTTATTTATTTGACAAGCAGAGTTAGAGACAGAGATAGAGACAGAGAGCGAGATCTTCCATCCATTGATTCACTCCCCAGATGGCCACAACAGCTGATCTGAAACCAGGAGCCAGGAGCTTCTTCTGGGTCTCCCACTGAGTAGCATCTTCTGCTGCTTTCCCAGGCCATTACCAGGGAGCTGAATTAGAAGTGGAGCAGCTGGGACTTGAACTGGTGCCCATATGGGATGCTGGCACTGCAGGCAGCAGCTGTACCCACTACACAGAGCCAGCCCATAAAAATTTATTTTTGCACAAAAATGTTTACGTGATTCAGCACGATTCATAGTAGTCAAATTGGGAGAAAACCTAGGTGATATTCACTAAGATAACTGATAAGTAGTACTCCTATATCATTGAATACTCTCAGCAATGAAAGGTGTCGCTCCCCCTCTTCATGGAGGAACGACACTAAACCCTGCCTAGGCTTCATATCCGAGTCACGGCACCATTATGTCGCTCCCCCTCTTCGTGGAGGAACGACACAGGACCCTGCACTGTTCTTCTGTCTGCTCGGCCCTCCCCGGGTTTGCTGCTGGTCCTTCCCGGGTTGGCTGCTGGTCCTTCCCGGGTTGGCTACCATCCCTTCCACCTCCGTGGAAGGGCGGTTCCCCCTGCCACATTCCCCACTTCCGCGGGGGAGCGGCACACCGCCGGCCGGCTCTCTTGGGGGCTGCACAGGTGTTCCCCTTAGATGTTCCTTGTGCATGTTGTCTCTCTCCTCCTTTATAGTCCTCTTCCACCAATCCCAACTCTGCTACCCACACGCCGAGTACGCTGCTCTCCTCCAATCAGGAGTAAGTCCCACAGTTTATTGGTTGAACTGGAGGCAGCTGTGTAGAAGCTGTTTCTCCCTTCTCAGCGCCATATTGTGGGAGAGCAGATGCATAGAATAAGTCTTAATTCCAGTAACTCAGTCCAGTCCGGGTTGCTCCCCACAGAAAGGGAAAACACCATTCAAAGCAAAATTTTCACCCCCGTGCACTGCCAAAATCAGCGAGAATAACATGAAGTATTTTTGCTGACTAATATTTTTCATGATGATTGTAAAATGCTCTGAACTATCATGTTATAATGGTTTATCTTAAGAAAAAAAATGTGTGAATGGAAATAACTTGGAAAATACCCTCCTATGAACTTGAAAAGTATGAGTTTATATTTTTGATCGGTGGTGGTAGTGTTTAAAGTTTAGGACAGATAAAAATGAAGATAAAATTGTTCATTTTGACAGAGTCAGAATGTTGGCTATATGCATGACTGGAAATTACAACCACACTAACAGACACACAGACACAGATCTATGAAATGAGACCTCTTCCGTGGTTGTTCACTCCCTTGGTTAAGTTTGATTTAAAGTAGACAGTAGAGGCTGGCATTGTGGCACAGCCTATCCACTGCCGGCTATACTAGCATCCCAGTTCAAGTCTCAGTTGTTCCACTTCTGATTCCACTTCCTATTTATGTGCCTGGGAAGGCAGCTAATAATGGCTCAATGCACTTAGGACCCCTCCACCCATGTGGGAGGCTTTTGCTAGTTGGGAATCGAACCAACAAATGAAAGATCTCTCTCTTGATTTCTCTCTCTCTCTCTCTCTGCTTTTCAAATAAATAAATAAATAAATATTTTATAAAAAATGAGGTTTTGTTTTTGTTTTTGTTTTTAAGTAGGTAGCAGAGTTAAGCATTGTGACCCAGCAAGTTAAGCTGCTGGTTGGGATGGAGTGCCTGGTGAGAGTCCTGGTTGCTCTGATTCCAATGCAGCATCCTGCTGAGGTACCCAACAGGCAGTAGATAATGGGCCAGGACTTGGGTCCCTGCCACCCACATGGAGACCCAGATGGAGTTCTTTGTACCTGATTTTTGCCAGGTTTAGCCCAAACTGTCCTAGATATTTGGGGAATGAACCAGTGAATCAAAGAAGTGCATGTGTGTGTGTGTGTGTGTGTATGTGCATGCCTCTCTGTCACTCTGTAATTTATAAATAAATAAATCTTTTTTTTTTTTAAATATAGATAACATTTCACCAGTTAAAGAAGCTGCTAATTCAGCATTCTCAAACTTCCTGGAAATTTTCTTTTTCAATATATTTACCTAATTTATAATTGAAGTTTGTTATATATTAATGTTAGCCGTCGCAAAACACACCAAACACCGGAGTAAGGGAAAAGGTTTATTGGGGAACACCCAACAGACCAGTGTAAAGGGGCAGCAAAGGAAAAAGAGAAAGAGAGTATAAGAGAGAGAGCCAGAGGGGAGAGAAGAGAGATGAGAGGAGGAGAGAAGCCAAGAGAGGCCAAGAGAGCGCAGGAGAGAAGGACCAAGAGAGCAGAACCAAGACAGAAGAGCCAAGAGAAGAACCAAGAGACCAGAGGAGGCTAGAGAGAGAGCACGTGTGCAGGAACAGGCCCTTTTAAAACTTAGCCTGAGGGTGGGCAGGGAAGCAGGAGCATGGAATCCCATTAGGATGGGGGTGGAACCTGGCTCAGGTAGCTGGGCCATGCAGCCACCTGGCTAAAACTGCACCAGTTTCCTAACAAAGTTTATACAGATTAATCAGAGATGCTGCAGAATCCTAATGACCCAATCAATCTTTCTTAAATAATAGATGCCCAATTTAAAAAATGCAGAGTTCAAAGTATAGGAAATATATCTCTTCCATCCTATCTTGGCTCTTCCTGCTACTTCTCAACAGGTAATTACTATCATCTAACTCTGGCATACCTTCTAAGAAATTCTATTCCTGTAGAAGAATATCTATGTGTATACACACCCTCAAAAAGACATATGAGAAGTTATTTTGAGTTGAAAAGAAAACAAGATTAATTCCTGCCTGTTAGAGAAAATCCAAGAAACTGCTATCACTGTTTACTTCTACTCTCAAACACCTCTCAATTTAGTAATTGAATGTTCTATGCAATAAGCAAGAAGAAAATGCTGTCAACTTTAAGTTCTGTCTTCTCTCAGCTGTGGCCACAGACTGCCTCTGGTTGGTTTCCTGACAGAGGAAAAGGCTTGGGCAGACTTCCTCAGTTTCAGTATTTAAGATTCTGCCCACACACTAGCATTTCATGTTTCGAATTGTGTATCAGTTGGCAGTCCACTGAATTTCCAAGCTATAGGGCTCTGATATCAAGGGTTCTCATTCAAAGGCCTTTTCCCAGGCTTGAGTTATGGGAAAGACACTCCTCTGAGAAGGTTGGGGTGGAGTAGACTCTTGGTATTCTTTTTCAGTCTCTCATGTCTTTGGAAGGTGGTAGTAGTGAAGCAGTACAAAACCATACTTTATAAACCCCTTTTCAACTCCTTCATGGTTACCCTGACAACTTACTTGGAAAAATGAAACTAGTTGGCATCTAGTGTTTTGGAAAAACTGAAAATAAAGCAAAATAATAACACACACATTTGCACACAAACACACACATACATGAACTTTTTGAAGATCCTTTATATATAAATTTATTGCCTTTGCTTGTTTTAATTTTAAATTTTATATGCTTTTTTCATTTTATTTGAGGGGCAAAGGAAAGAAAGAAATTTAACTTGTACCCACTGTTTCACTCTCCAGATGTCTTCAAAAACTAGTACTGGACTAGGCTGAAATCAAAGTCTAGAGTTCAATCAGTGTTTCTTATGTGGCAGGATCCCAAATACTTGAGATAGTATCTGCTGCCTCCCAGGGTATGAATTAGCACAAGATTGGGTCAGAAGTGGAGGAGCTGGAATTTGAACCAGGAACTCTGATATGGGGTACAGGCATCCCAAGCAGGTACATAACCAGTGTGCCAAACACCCATCCTTTTTACTTGTTTTCAACAAAAACAAGATCAAATGCATATAATAGAAAATCCTGTAAGTCAATAGAGAGATGTCCAACACTTGTTTTAATAGCTGCATTATATTCTATACTATGCATGTACCATTATTAGATATTTCAGTATTCTCCTAGGTGGATCTTCTGGTTAACACTGTTACTTTTCTACTTCTTTTCTGACTCCCATTAAAGACCCTGGACACTAACATGAAAGTGAGCTTCCCTGATTGGCAACACTTTATATGTATCGTCACATATCTTGTCTGGAGAAGGAAGCATTGTTTGTTTAACTGCAATGAGAGAATAGGACTGAAAGTTTGTAAATGTTTTCTCCTGAGCTCTACCCTTTGCATCTTTTTCTTTATTGTATTTGTATCATTTTGTAAAAAAGCATAGCCATATGCATGACAGCTTTTCTGAGTTGGAGGAGTCCTTTTAGCAAATCACCAAACCTAAGAGTGGTCTTTAGGAGCCCCACAAATAACAACCCTGGAAAGAAATATATCCACATTACTAAAAATCAGAATTAAGGGTGTGCCCAGCAGAGGCTTTGCGGCCATCGCAAATTGTCAGCTTAATGCTGTGTTTCTATGTTTCATCTTTTATGAACTCTAAGTTATATCTCTATATCTATATCTGAAACTTCCCTGTAGTTATAATCATTGAAACTCAAATTTAATATTTTGTCCCATTAATTGCCATCTTACCCAAATCAGACAAGTCTTTCTTTGTAAGATCTTTATAAGGCCCTTGTTATGTTACCAGAATTTTTGTTGTAATTCCTTCCTCACGTTTTCCAAGGAATTGTGTTTGTATGTATTATTTACATCATGGAATGTAAATTCTGTAAGAGTAGGAATCCTATCTGTTTGTACACAGTTATTTCTCTAGCACTAGAAAAAAAAATACAGAATTTTAGCATGAATAAATGAGAAAAGATTTTATTTGTAGTTAGGTTGTTTTTAAGCATGTATCCTAGGGCTAATAATATAATTACTCTTCAACACTCATGTGTAATATAGATTATCTGTTTTCTGATCTGCAATAGCTAGGACAAGAACACCTAGAAGTAGAATCTATTTAGGAGTTCTCTTGATGGAGGGGAAAAAGAAAGATGGAAAGATGGAGACATTTGGTTGCATGAGTAAGAGTTCATGTAAGAAAAGACTGATTGAAGTGAACAGTAGGAACTTCTGACTTTTTGTTGGCTACATGAATATGCTAAGCTTCTTAATGGAGAAAAAAAGAAGAGGGTATCTGATGCATGGACAGAGGGCCTACAATAGGAATAGTGTCTCATCTGTCTGGTGCAAAACTTTTAGGGGGTGATTAAAAAAAAAAACAAAACTCTGTAGTCTACATAATCAACATTTAGTAACATTTAAAAAAAATAAAAGTAGAGGTGAGCCAGGTATAAAATACTTCTTTGAATATTATATGTGAGTATTCCATTCTCTTTATCCTTGTGTAGTTTGTGCCCATCCTAGCCAATAAAGACTGTGGTGATGAATTTAAATATATTCTTTTGGATATAGGATCAGATTTTAATATATATCAATATGAATTATGTATCCCCCCCAAACTGATTATGTCTCAAACATGGAGCCATAAATTTTTATTTTTTGTCATTGAAATATGAACGAGTCTGCATTGTGAATTATTTGAAATTTAAACATATATTTCAAATGTTCTTTCGACTTGCACAACACAGTGTTCCTTAACTCATGCACATGGCAGTAATCTGTTATATTTAGAACATATGGCTGCATTTGATATATCAAATGTCTTTGGCAAGTGAAGTCATCCTAGTTTTATGGAAACTTGTCTGCAGTATGACAGAGGAGAAAAACAATGATTTTCCTCTCATTATTCATTACATTTTCTTCAAATTCACATTGATATAAGTTGGCCTAAAAATAATTTTTCCTAAAATAACTCAAGTAGTTAAAATAGTCTTAAATAATTTATAAATGGGCATCAAAGTGAGATATTCACAATGGGAAAGTAAATTGTTACCACCTTTTTGGAGAGTATTTTGGTGATAGATATAGTTCAGCCTTTTAAAAGTCTATGCCCTCTAACTTTGAGAAAACAATTTTCAATTCCATCAAAGATGATGACTCAATCTAATTTTAAAAATGAAAAAAAAAACATGTATACAAATTTTATTGGAGACAATAGGTCACTATTTTCCCAAAAAAAGATTAATTTTGCCCAGATCTACAAAAAGGTCTGTAGATCATGGCACCATCATCCTCCATTCAACTCTCCATCCCCCACTCAGCCCTCCAGCATATAAGTCACTACTCTATAATCAGAAAGCTTCAGGCACCCAGTACTGTTAAATGGTAGGTGGGGGCAGTCCTACCTTTATGGCTGCTTTGTCTCTGAGTGACTTCCATCCAGTTTCCCAGTTCTCTGTCAAAGATAGTTTTCTCTCTGCCTTACCAGTTAGCAGACCCTGTGTCCCTCTATACTGTCTTCTTTCTCCCTTTCAAATGGGTTGCCACTCTGCCTTTTCTGTTTCCTCTAGACCCTGTATCACTGAGAGGATGGGGTATGGCCCTGGAAATATGCCCTTTAATTCAGACATTTTAGAATCAGTGTTTACCTTTCACTGTAGTCTGAGTTAGAGAAAATGGTCTCATGATAAAAAGGGGGAGAGGGGAATTATACCAAGAGCAACTTGCTTGACACATGATGATATGACTCTTGCTCCATTCACAGTGGCAAGTATTTTATAACTATGAATACATCTAATTTCCTAAACAAAATCCAAGAATACACACACAAGCACACACATATATATACACAGTTCTGGTAATAGGGAACTGGTTAGATAAATTGTAGTACATTTGAATTTTTGAGATGAGACAACTGAAACAAAATTTTTAAAATAGTAAATGCTTTGTTTAAAAGATGACTTTAAAATCAAAGAGAAATAAAACTATGAAAGTTTTATATATGTGCGTATCTACACACATATAAAACACCAGAAAAGACATAATAAAATATTAACAGAAATGGAAAGCTGGTAAGTAATGGGATTACTGCTATTTTCCTTCCTTCAATTTATGATTTATCTTTATTAGAAACAGATTTCTCCTTCAACAGGCAAAACAAACGTAGTCTCGAAGTAAGAAATGAGAAAGAAAGTTACGTCACCAGATTCTGAACAGAGGCATCATATATTATTCTATCAGGTAACCATTCACTTGATTAATATATCTGATGACGTGTAGACTCCAATGCAAAATTCTGAATTAGGCTTAATGAATCCTCTATAGCAACGATTAATAGTCTGTTTACCCAAAATCAAATTTGGAAAAGACAAACTGAAAGAGTAATAATATTTTAATACTCGTATCTCAGCATACAGACCTTCATGCTATATAGCTTTTCCATATGCTGCTGTAGGGGATGCACAGTCATTGTAAAACTCTTACAGACATGTGGTTACACAAAGAAAAGATAACGCTGAAAGCAACTGGAATAAAAAGCAGAGGACAGAATGGAGGTATAAAAAACATTAATGAAGCTATTGCAGTTGTCTAGAGAAAAGACCACCTGAAGTGATGATGGGAAAGATGATCTGCAGCAGAGACATTTTGGGTATATAATCATCTGAAATTTTGCATATTATTGAACCTTTTATAAATAAACTTACACCATGTATTTTATTTTCTGTGAAGGGTTTTTTAGGCATATCTATATTGAATTTTACAGTTTACATTTCTCAGTTTGTGATACTGCATTTTATGGATAAATCTCAGTGGATGAATCTACTTCCTAAAATTTGCATTGCTTCTCATTTTTGACTATTTCAAATAATCCTCATGAATATACATTTCTCTAGGGTATATGCTAACAGGGGAATGGCTGGATTATCTTCAACTGTAATGGGATGTTAAATTACCTTCCAAAGAAGTTTCCACTTACTAATAATATATCATTAACAGTACTTTTTATTGCCAAACTTTCAAATTTTTCTTGTTTGTCATGTAAAATATTTTTGTGGTTTTAATTTATATTTCTCTATCTATTAATGTATTTTCATGTGTTTTAAAATGCTTCTTGGACATTTTTATTTCCTCTGCTGTGAAATACCAGTTCAGGGTTTATTTTTTTTTTTTTAAGAATTGAAATTACATTTCCCAATTTGTGGCTTGAATTTTCACTTGACTATTATATAATTTTACTAACAGAATGTGTTAATTTAAATGTCATATTTATGATTTTCTCATTTTTACATCTGGTTTAAGAAATACTTAACCCCAATAGTATAACTGTAAATTCTTAAATTCTACAATTCTTATTTTTTTCACAGCTTAGTTTAGCTCACCTGGAATTCATTACTATGTATGGTGTGAGATAAGGGTCCATTTTCATGTTTTTGCTATGACTAATAAATTATTTCCTTCTGTATTTCAGGCAACTGAGCCCAGGGTGATGACTTCTTCCACATAGCTGCATTTATAAATTTCTAAAAGCAGACTTTCTAATTCCTTGCATTCAAACTCTTTATGTTCTACATTTCTAGGTACAACTCTGACTGTTAGAGTATTGTTGAAGGAGTAGCCAAGGACAGAAATGTGAATTTGCTGGCAGAAATCTAGTTGTTGTTTTTCGCCCCAGCAATGTAAGAGAAAAGATGGATGGGAATACTCAGGAAAGGGATGCAAAAGTCAAGACAAATTAAGTCAAAACATTAAGTCAAAATATTAAAGTTTGTAAACCAAATAGTTGGAATAATGCACCATGAGGTCTGGGTTGAGTAGGAAGAAGATCTGTGTGTATGTGTTTATAAGGTCACATGTGCACATAGCAAACTTACGTGTATACACACAGAAATGATCCTCAATATTTATGTTGTTCATTACTCTTCAAGCATGAGTAGCCTTCAAATCAACTTTTGTACTTAATGCATTTGAACTTAAAGCATCAAAAAAGGAAGGACTTCAACCTGGTTCAAAAATGGATGATAAGCTTTCTTAGACTATGTCACACCTGAAAAATCTAAAAGGAAAACTAGGTTATGCTTTTTCATTTGTTCTCAAGATTTGACATCAGCCTGTTTTAAGGTCTTAATTAGTTGTATGTTGAGCCACTTAGGAAATGTCATCAGGCCCTTGTGGCTCAGTTGGTTAAGCCACTGCTTAGGATGTTGGAGTCCTTATGATCACCAGTTGAAGTCCACACTGCTCCACTTCCTGTCCCACACTCTGCTGATGCTCTAGGAAAGCAGCAGAAGATGGCCATTGGGGCCGGCGCCGCGGCTCACTAGGCTAATCCTCCGCCTTGCGGCGCCAGCACACCGGGTTCTAGTCCCGGTCGGGACACCAGATTCTGTCCCGGTTGCCCTGCTTCCAGGCCAGCTCTCTGCTGTTGCCAGGGAGTGCAGTGGAGGATGGCCCAAGTGCCTGGGCTCTGCACCCCATGGGAGACCAGGAGAAGCACCTGGCTCCTGCCTTCGGATCAGCGTGGTGGGCCGGCTGCAGTGTGCCGGCCACGGCGGCCATTGGAGGGTGAACCAATGGCAAAAGAAGACCTTTCTCTGTCTCTCTCTCTCACTGTCCACTCTGTCTGTAAAAAAAAAAAAAAAAAAAAAAAAAAGATGGCCATTGGGCCCCTGCCACCCACATGGGAAATCTGGATGGAGTTCCAGGATCCTGATTTCAGCCTGGTCCAGCTCTGGCTGTTGTTGCCATTTGGGGAGTGAACCAGTGAATGGAAGAGCTCTTCCTCCCACCTTTCCCCATTACTCTGCTTTTTGAGTAGATAATAATTTAAAAAAAAAAAATTAACATGGCTACAGTTTGTAAAATAGAGTTTTATGATTGTGACATTTAGGCTATCATAGAACACTAGGAATGGGCCGGCACCATGGCTCACTTGGTTAATCCTCTGCCTGCGGCGCTGGCATCACACATGGGTGCTAGGTTCTAGTCCCAGTTGTTCCGGGCCCGGGAGTGCAGTGGAGGATGGCCCAAGTCCTTGGGCCCTGCACCCGCATGGGAGACCAGGAGAAGCACCTGGCTTCTGCCTTCGGATCAGCGCGGCGCCGGCCGTAGCAGCCACTTGGGGAGTGAACCAATGGAAGGAAGACCTTTCTCTCTGTCTCTCTTTCACTGTCTAACTCTATCTGTCAAATAAAGAAAAAAAAAAAAAAAAAAGAACACTAGGAATAAAATCTAAGGTGATGATTCATTTAGCAATGTAGATTAGCTACAAATAAATGATCCTTTGGGCTGGTGCTGTGGCGCAGCAGGTTAACACCCTGGCCTGAAGCACCGGCATCCCATATGGGCGCCAGTTAGAGTTCCGGCTGCTCCACTTCCCGTCCAGCTCTCTGCTATGGCTTAGAAAAGCAGTGGAATATGGCCCAAGTCCTTGGGCCCCTGCACCCGCAAGGGAGACACAGAGAAAACTCCTGGCTCTTGGCTTCAGAGTGGCGCAGCTCTAGCCATTGTGGCCATTTAGGGAGTGAACCAGCAGAAGGAAAACCTCTCTCTTTTCTCTCCCTCTCTCTGTCTGTAACTCTACATCTCAGATAAATAAATAAAATTATTTAAAAAATGAAGTAAATGATCCATGTGCTCTGATCTCAGGAGCATCTCTTTTCTAAAATAATAGATGAATTCATGAGAGTCAGATTACTTATTACCTTAATATAAATTATGGTTCAACTACTTACTGGTTTTGCCATCTGGGGCAAGTCACTTAACCTTTCTGTTTCTCCTTTAGTTGTCTTTAAAATGCAAATAGCAGCACATCTACTTGATAAGGCTGTTACCGTGTTTAAATGCAATGATACTACTTCTAGATGCTTAGTAGAGTGACAAGTACATCAAGAATCTGCAATAAAGTTTACCATTTATTATAACTAGTTTTATCTGAAAGGCAGAGTGACAGAGAAAGAGAAAATTTTTGACTGGGTCAGGCCAAAACCAGGGAACTGGAACTCCATCTGGGTCTCCCACATGGGTGGCAGGTCCCCTGGTACTTAGAATTTTCCACTGCCTTCCTGAACACATTATTTGGGAGCCAGATCAGAAGCAAAGTAGCCTAGACAGGCACTTGTGCTCTGTTATGGGATGCTAGCATTGCAGGCCACAGCTTAACCTGTTGCACTACCATACCAGTCCTCCTATTGTGATTATCTAGAACTCTTTGATATTAGTGATAGATGTTGGGAAGATGAAATAGTCTGCACATCCTAATGAGAGAACAAATACTATTTTCCCTGAATCTGCTGTCACCCTGTGCTCCTTCAGCATACACAAAACTATATTTGTGATAAATCTTCATTTAAAACACCTAACATATAACACTTAGGATTAGGAACGAATATGTGGTAGGGCAGTAATGACCCCTGTGTGATCCTCAGACCATCAGTATCAGCATCACCTAGGAATTTGCTTGAAATGTAAAATTGGAGCTCCATACCAGATGTTCTTAATCCAAAACTCTGCAGAGTGGCACCCAGAAATCCATATTTTCAAAGATCTCTAGGTCATTTTATTGCACACCAACATTTGAGAACTGCTGCCCTAGAGTATCATTCTGGGTCACACTTGGATTGAGAATTCATCCATAGGGTACAAATGAGAAACTTTTAATTAAGGCAGGTAGGCAGGGTTAGGATAACAAGGGATATTGGAACATTCAAGGACTGGCAACAGCAGGCAGGCATGCCTACCCCAAGTTCTGGAAGGGCAAAGGAAGAAACATTATCAGGGCCAACCCTATGGCGTACTAGCCTAAGCCACCATCTGGAGCACTGGCATTCCAAATGGGCAACAGTCCCAGCAGCTCCTCTTCCAATCCAGCTCTTTGCTATGGCCTTGGAAAGCAGTAGAAGCTGGCCCAAGTGCTTGGGCCCCTACACCCATGTACAAGACCTGGAAGAAGCTCCTGGCTCCTGACTTCAGATCAGCCCAGCTCTGGCCATTGCAACCATTTGGGGAATGAACCAGTGAATGGAAGACCTATCTCTGTCTCCCCCTATCTGTAACACTGCCTCTTAAATAAATAAATAAAATCTTAAAAAAATTTTTTACCAAGACCCGGAAAGACCAGTGTCTTGAAGGGGAAGGCCCACTTGATAGGAGCTGCAGTCAGAGAAATCTACATACAAAACAGGAAGAACAAGGAGAAGAAATACCATAATTTCTCTAGGCTCTTACTTGGCCAAATCCATCTGGGAGACAGACAGCAAGGGAGCCACAGGGCTCAGCTCCCCAGCACAGAGAGCATGTCAGAGAGCAGTACCAGGTGCAGATGGCAGGTATTTGGTGCATGGAATATAGAACCCGAGCAAGGATGAGCGCTGAGGGCACCTTCGTGTGAACTGTTATGCAGGTTTCTCCTCTTTGTATACAGTTAGCAAGACAGAAATGATAGACACAGTATTTTTTTAAAAGATTTATTTATTTATTTGGAAGGCAAAAATACAGAGAGGCAGATGCAGAGAAAGAGATATTCCATCCGCTGGTTCACTCCCCAGAGGCCCGCAGTGGCTGGACTGGACCAATCTGAAGCCAGGAGCCACGACCTTATTCCGGGTCTCCCATGTGGGTACAGGAGCCCAAGCCCTTGGACCATCTTCCACCACTTTTCCTGGCCATAGCAGAGAGCTGTATCAGAAGTGGAGCAGCCAGGACGTGAACCGGTGCCCGTGCAAAATGCGCTGCAGGCACTGGCCCCTGTAGACAGTTTTCAGGTAAGATTTTAGCATCACTGAGCAAGATTATTGAGTGCCTGTTGTGTGCTTTACATTGTGCTGGGCAATGGGACATGGCTGTAAACAAAACAAACAAAGTGATTACTTTCATGAAGCTTATGTGTTGGCCTTGGAAAATAGAAAATAAATACATTCTGTAATATTTACAGAGGTGGATGGCACTTTGAAGGATGATAAAGTAGGACAAGGGGTAGAGAGTGATAGTGGGGGTGACTTTTTTTGTGTGTTGATCAGGAAAAACTCTGGAAAAAAACCTTTGAACAGAGAACTTAAGAGATTAAAGGAGTGAGCCATAAAGATGTAAGAAAGAAGGGTCTAGATAAACAGAACAGGAAGTGGCAATAGTTGTCAGAAGATCAGTAGAGAAGAGGGGGAGGAAGCAGAGAGATCAGAGGAAGAATATACCAAGTAGGAGGAGCTTCTTCTATTGTACTACAATGCCACAATAAAATTGTTCATTTGTGGTTGGAATGGAGAAGAATGAATGGATGTGACATAATGGGTTAAGCCTCAGGGCTTTATTTTTCTTGAGGTTTCTACATCACTTTATTTCTTTTTTTTTTTTTTTTTTTTTTTTTTTTTTTTTTTGACAGGCAGAGTGGACAGTGAGAGAGAGAGACAGAGAGAAAGGTCTTCCTTTGCCGCTGGTTCACCCTCCAATGGCCGCCGCTGCAGCCGGCGCACCGCGCTGATCCTGGCAGGAGCCAGGAGCCAGGTGCTTTTCCTGGTCTCCCATGGGGTGCAGGGCCCAAGCACCTGGGCCATCCTCCACTGCACTCCCTGGCCATAGCAGAGAGCTGGCCTGGAAGAGGGGCAACCGGGACAGAATCCGGCGCCCCAACCGGGACTAGAACCCGGTGTGCCGGCGCCGCAAGGTGGAGGATTAGCCTATTGAACATCACTTTATTTCTTTACACACAAATGTTGTTGAAGACATATCCTCAAATAGCAGTATGAAACCAAAATTTGTCACCACTTGAAGAATTGAGTATTGTGGGTCTTTACTGTGGCATAATAGGCTAAGCCTCCACCTGCAGAGCTGGCATCCCATGTGGTTGCCTGTTCATGGCCTGTCTGTCCCTCTTCTGATCTAGCTCTCTGCTTATAGCCTGGGAAAGCAGTGGAAGATAACCCACGTGCTTGGAACCCTGCACCCACCTGGTCAACCCAGAAGTTCCTGGCTCCTAGCATCAGATCAGCCCAGCTCTGGCTGTTGCAGCCATTTGGGGAGTGAACCAGTGGATGGAAGATCTTTCTCTCTGTCTGTAAGTATATCTCTCAAATAAATAAATAAAATTTTTAAAAATCGAATTAAGAATTGTATAGAAAAACTTTACATAAATTAAAAAGATGAATAAACTTACTGGTAAAAATGCTAACAGTTTCCATCTCGAGTCAAGTACCAGTGGTAGAGTTCTGGTAGGAAAACCAAGAAAGGAAGCTGGGTCCCAAAGTTCAGACATCTCCCTCCACTCCCTCCACTGTCAAGAGCAGAAAGATGGAAATGACAACTGGCTCAGGAGCTCTTGCCAGCCTCTAAGAAATTCTAGAATGTCAGTTCTGGCACATTAATACCCTGCACAGATATCCATCTGTGAATCAACGCAGACACACCAAGTCTCACCTGGACTTCTCACCTCAGCAACTGTGTGACCAAGCCACATAGACTAAAGGTTTAAATCTGGATGTGCACGGGTATTAAACATATGTACTAAGGGAACAATTAATATGAATATAAGGTCAAAAATCAGCAGCAAGTTCTATAGTTTCCCAGTGCTGATATCAGATATGACTTCAAGAATAAATTTCTTTTCAAAGATTTATTCCAGTTTCATGAGGCCAGCATGAGGTATTTACATTTGTGAGTGCAAATTTCAACTCTTGAATCAATCCCTGCAGCAAATGTTCTTCATCTGCTCATGTTCATTTGACCCGGCTCTTCCTACCATTAATTAATGTACATCTGGTGGAAGGTAGACAAGGAGGCCAGGATGGAGCTGCCAATACACAATGAGTCCTTATGCTCAAGGGGTGGCATGATCTTGATAATTATGTTGATGGTCCTACCAGATCTCTTTCTGTATCCTGTCAGGAACATTGGGCTACATGGTGGAATCACCAAATGGCACAGTGTTGGTGTACTCCTTGCAGATGTCAGTTACACTTAATGATAACGTACAAGGTGATCTCATGGATGCTGCAGAAAGAGGGGTTAGAAGAGTGCAACTGGATGCCAGAACTCGTCTTTGCAGATGGTGAGTACCTGGCCATCAGGAAGCTCTTTTCCAATGAAGAGAAGAAAATACAGAGGTGCTGTCTCCTGCTTGATATCTAGGGTGACATAGCGCAGCTTTTCCTTGATATCAGACACAGTCTCCCACTCATTAGGCTATGATGGTGAAACTATAGCTCAGCTCATTGAGGATCTTCATGTGGTAGTAGGTCAAGTCCTGGCCATCTGGGTCCAGACACAGGATGGCATCAGGGAGAGCCTACCTCTCACAGATGGGTGATGTGTGGGTGACATCACCAAAGTCCATCACAATACATGTGGTATGATCAGAGGCATACCGGGACAGGACAGCCTGGATGGTATTGAAGGTCTCACTATGATCTGGGTTGTCATCTTGTTTCTATTGGCCATGGTGTTCAGGATGGGATGGGGACTTGGTCAGCAGCTGCAGTGCTCCTTGGGTGGTACATGCAGCTCATTGTAGAAAGTATGGTACCACAGCTTCTTCGAGTTATCCCAATTGGTAATGATGCCATGATCAACTTGAGGATCAGTTTTCTGCATTTGCTCTGAGCCTCATTGCCCATGTTCAGCTCCCTCTGGGCCATGCCCATCATCATGCCTTGGTGCCAGGGTTGTCCACTGATAAAGGAGAACATGGCACCATAGGTGTGTTGGCATCCCCAGAAAAGCCAGCTTTGTATGTGCTGGAGCCATTGTCAATGACAAGCATGGCACGTGATTTCTTCTTCCATCGAGTTCAGCAGTGGAACTGTGGAACCTGTTGGGGAAATGTAGCAGGACTGGGAATACTGACCAATGGTGGTGAGTGAGCCTGACCTTATTAATTGTGTCTTTAAAGCAATGGAGGTTTATTACATAGGGTCTAGAACATTTAAACATTGCAAAGTCTTTCACTTTTGGTATTATTTTATTTCTTACTTTTAGAAAGGACAATATGACCAATTCCATTAAACCAATGACATTTCATAATTTGAGAATATGCTTATTTAAGTAATTTTTAGCAGTCTCTGAAGTTTTAGGCATATTGAGTAGTTGTAAAGAGTTTATTCATTTCTGTTTCTGCAAATCACTCAACAAATTTCCCCTACTGTTAACATTTTACACTAACGTGGCACATGTGTCACAATTAAGAAACTATTATTGGTACTTTTCTATTACTAAACACCACTGTTTATTTCAGTTTCACTAGATTTTTCATCTAGCCCTTTACGTTGTCCAAGCTATCATGTTATATTTAGTTATCACATCTTTTAGCCTCCTCTCATCTGTGGTAGCTGCATATTTTTTCTTGTTTTTGATGACGTTGACAGGTTTGAGGCGACTGCTCAGGCTTTTTGAAGACTTCCACTCAACTGGGGATTGTCTGGGTTTTTTCCCATGATTAAACTGGAGTTAATGGGTTTTAGGGAGAGAAAGACTACATTGGTGAAATGCCATCTCCATCACATCATGTTTATTCTACATCTATCAACATAATCTAAGTCTTTATAATTATAAGCAAATAACTTAACAATTATTAATTTTATTAAATTATTAAAAATTTTCATTGTGGGTAAGTGATATCAAAATATTTAAAAGAATAAGGAAGACTTGGATACATCTGCAATAAGTCTTTCTGTATTTTGATTCTATCTTTTTAAAGAAAAATTGACCACAAGATGTCAGTGTTAACCTAGGCATGGGAAGCCAGGCTGCCTTGACTGGAAGTTAGGTTTTTGTGGGACATGTGTGGTCAGAAGCCATTATTTAAAAAACCCTTGGCAACAATTAACTGTCAAAATGGTTTAGTTTTACAAGACCACTAGAATGATTTTAGAGTTTGGGATGTTGATTTTTTTTTTTTTTAGTTTTAGTTTTGCAAAATATTTTTTCCTTGAATTCACACTCAACTGTATTTATTGGAAATTTAATTTATGACAATATGGTTTACTAATGAAATTGAATCTTCTATTTTCAAATTGAGAACAAACCTGCAAAAATCAACTTGAGTATATACTACTCTTTTAATCAAGAACAATAGCTTTAGTTGAATTAATAAAAATTTCTTCCAGAAAAGATTTAATAAAAGATGAATAAAAACCATCATACAAGAGCCTGTAAATGAGTAGAATTGAACTTAGCTCTGAACAATAGTAGAAATGGGAGTGTTAAATTTGTTATCTGTTACTTTTTTACTATATCATTTAAAAAACTGTTTTGCATATAAAGAAATAGATTTTTAACTCCATACTTCAAAGAATATTTATTTTATTTTATTTTTTTTATTTTTTTGACAGGCAGAGTGGACAGTGAGAGAGAGAGACAGAGAGAAAGGTCTTCCTTTGCCGTTGGTTCACCCTCCAATGGCCGCCGCGGCCGGCGCGCTGCGGCCGGCGCACCGCGCTGATCCGATGGCAGGAGCCAGGAGCCAGGTGCTTTTCCTGGTCTCCCATGGGGTGCAGGGCCCAAGCACCTGGGCCATCCTCCACTGCACTCCCTGGCCACAGCAGAGGGCTGGCCTGGAAGAGGGGCAACCGGGACAGAATCCGGTGCCCCAACCGGGACTAGAACCCGGTGTGCTGGCGCCGCTAGGCGGAGGATTAGCCTAGTGAGCCGCGGCGCCGGCCAAGAATATTTATATTTAAAACTTCCTGAATATAACAGTTTTAATTTTTCAGATTCAATATTTCTGTTATGGTTTTGCTGTTTTACCTGGTTTCTAAAAAATCCTTCTCTCCATTTCTTCTCCTGCCCCTGCCACTACCATAGTCTCACTCTTAAACTTCTATTTCTGTACCAGGTCTGATTTTTAGTTCATGTAATATTAAGCTGAGAATTGGAAAGATCTTGAAAGTCTATAGAATATTCCCCCGTTTCCTTCAGTTTTGGTCAATTTATTCAACAGTTGCCATTTAGTCTCAGCACTAGACATTTATAATGTAAAACTAAGCAAGTCTCCTTCAGTAAGCTTTGCTCAATTCAGTGATCTCTTTTACAAAGCTCCTAAATAAGCAGCATTTAGTTAGTTATTAAGCATTTTCTGATCAAATGGAAAGAATAACAAGCTGACTGTTTTGGAGATAGCATGAAGTAATGAAAAGGTACTAATTTGGTCAACAAGAGAAGGAGCAATAACCCTGAATCCAGAGTTAGTTTTCATCATCTTTATCAAATCACTTAATCTTGCCAAACCTCAAATGAAAAATAAGGAGCAAGACTAAAGGAGTTTTAAGGAACCTTTCATTTTCCCACATTTTCAGTGAATTCAGTGACATCTCTTTTATTGTTGCAAAGTATTAACTAGAAAGTTCTTCCTGAGTTGATCCAGGTATCTGCTTCTTTGTATATAACTTTTAATCTTAGGTTTTAGTTCATCCCTTTGGAGTCATGCAGAGCTAAGTCCTTTCGTGTGTCCACATAACAATCCTTCATATATTTGGCTACAATTATAATTTAACTAAAAATCTTTTTCATTTTCCTAAACTCTTCCAGTCTTTTTGGCCATTTGAATATCAATAGTAGTTTTATTATTTTTAGGATTAATTTATTTATGGAGAGTCAGAGACACATAGAGATAGACAAAACAGAGAAAGTTTCTATCTGCTGATTGACTATTCAAAGAGCCAGGGGTTGAGCAGGAGCAAGACTGAAGTCAGAACCAGGAACCAGGAATGCAGTCCTGGTCTCCCACAGAGGTAACAGGAACTGAGTTACTTGAGCCATCGATAATGCTTCCCAGGTCCACATTAGCAGGAAACCAAGGCAGGAGGCAGAGTCAGAAACAGAACTCAGGCACTTCAGTGTGGCACACAGGTGTCTTAGTTGACAAACATTCACCATTAGTACTACTGTCATCTTATTGCTCTACTCTGATGTTCTAGGCTTGCCATAGTGTTTTTAAAATGTGATGGTCAGAACTGAAATTGAAATATATTAGGCATAGTTGGAAGAACCAAGAATCCATGGGGCCACTGATTTCCAGAAAGTTTTTTATAGTCTAATGACATTATCTACTTTATTCATCAACTAAACCTTTCCAAACCGTCAGCCTGTGAAATACTGTGATCCAGATTTCCTGTGGTCTATTGAGTGAGTTTGTGCATGTGTATGTGTGTGTGGCCCAGATTTAGCTCTGCAGACTGGTCCTGATCACACTGCCTCTAACATCTCGGCTATGGCTGATCAAGTAGAGAAGGAATTTGTTCCTTGGATTTCACTTCTTGTTATAATGTGATGTAAATGTGTATGATATATGTGAAGGATCTTCAAACATTATATAGAAAATGAGCATTCTCTCTTAATTCATTTTTCTTTGAATGTTTTCCAGCAACCGCATTTATTAACCCCCCAAACACCCAGACACACACACACACATGCCATCGTATGCACATACGTACTTTATCCAAAGTGTTAATATCATTCATGTGATTACCTATAGCTTTGCGACAAAGGGGGAAATCATAATTTCTGGATTCTTTGAATAAGGCAGTCAAATCAGACCAGTTGTAACTGGAGTTGTAGTCCTAAACATTTGAATTATCATCCAGATTAAAAACCTACAACCCAAATTAACTTACAAGGCAACAAACTAACAAACACTTTCAGAATATATGACCTAGTCCTGAATGGCTATGTAGAAATGAAAAACAGTGGAATAATAAAGTAATATGATGAAATAGTTAAGAATGTACGAATAGGCCGACACTGTGGCTCACTAGGCCAATCCTCTGCCTGCAGCTCCGGCACCCCGAGTTCTAGTCCCAGTCGGGTCGCCGGATTCTGTCCCAGTTGCTCCTTTTCCAGTCCAGCTCTCTGCTGTGGCCCGGGAAGGCAGTAGAGGATGGCCCAGGTCCTTGGGCCCTGCACCCACATGGGAGACCAGGAGGAAGCGCCTGGTTCCTGGCTTTGGATCGGCACAGCGCGCCGGCCGCAGTAGCCTTTGGGGGGTGAACCAATGGAAAAGGAAGACCTCTCTCTCTCTCTCTCTCACTGTCTAACTCCGCCTGTCAAAAAAAAAAAAAAAAAAAAAAAAAAAAGAATGTAGGAATAAGAAACAAATGGACAGGTTTCAAATCTTGTGTCTTCCTCTTACTAGCTACTAACTTTGGACATCTTGCGTATCTGGTTTCATACCTATTCCCAGCATAAATGTAAAGGTTAATAAAGATTAGGTATATAAGGCTCTTAGCATGGCACCTGGTCTGTAGGGGGGCATTCATGAAAATGCAGCTATTAAGATAAATAACAACAATTTTCAAACACATTTTTATTTTATATGTACTTAGAATTGATATATGTTTAAAGAAAGCCACTGTTGGATATACAGTGATATCAGCGTATCTGAGCCCTTCTGTGATACTTAGTCAGTGCTTATGAAAAAGTTACCAAGAATTAAAGAATCGGCTTCTGATGGTGAAACAGAACTGTGTCACACAGGGTCAATTTCTGATAGCAGCTTTATTAGCATACTGTCCAGCTGAGCTTCCCCATTTCTTAGTTTAGTGATAACTGTGCTTTGTTCTAATTTATTGGGCCACCAAATTTTAGTCTACATACAATGACGAGGGAAAGAGGTGGTGAGCCTTTGTTTCTCTCCTTACAGTCTCTTGAAACTAAACTCTGCATTTTCTTTTTAACGTAGGTTGTACAAAAACAGACTTGCTGGAGAAAATTAAAACCTTCATAAAATAAACTGCACCTTATTCCCCCAGTATTTTAGAAAGTGGTTGTTAAAATCAAAGCCTCTGCATTTGTCCCCAAGAATGAGGACAGTTTGGGGAATTTCAAAAGACGTTTACCATTAACTCATTTACATCCCATGGGTACAATTTAGTAGCTAGCTCAGCAAGAAGTCAGATGATGAATTCATCATTACTGCATTATTAAATTAGAGATTCATTGACTTTGCTCCTCTGTCCAATATCCACAGCTATCAATCTTTCCACACATAAAAAAAAAATCATCCAGGCCTAAGTATTACAATATTTTGAGCCAACATGATTTGACTGTAGTTCAATGACTATTTCCTGTCTATTGATAAACTAGTGATTTGTTTCTACTGATCTCTGTCAAAATGATGATACTGGAATATGTCATAATTAATGCATAGATATTTTATTATGAATGATGTATATTACCATGTTCTCAGAAAGACAGATTGAGTCATACTCAGGCTCTTTGACACTGCCAAATTTCAATTTGGTGATTTTGGAAAATTTATGAGATCTTTCAGCAATTTACTAAATCAGTTTTATATTCATAAGTATATCTTGAGGTTATTTATACATATATTCAGATTAATGTGGTGTCTACAAGATATATAGGATCTTTTTCAGTTTTTCTTTAGGACTTAATCTTTAAAAACTTTATTTAATAAGATATAGAGGTGAGTTTTTACATTGATACTTTACACCTGAAAGATATTTTCCTAACTTGGGGAATCTGAAACTTGGCTTCATGGACTACTTTTTCTCTGACCTATGAGAACATTGCTCCCCTTAAAAAGGAATCAGTACATTATTCAAGTTTGAGAAGTGATACTTAGAGTGTAGTTAGAAGCAACAAGCACAATCTTATTAAATTTTCTCTAATTTAATTTCATTGATATTGATTTTATCTAAAGGACACATTATTCTTGATTCATCTGATGCACAGGAGTAAACAGAAACTGTCATATTCCCCTCTTTGCTGGCTTTTTCCCTCAGAGGCGTTAAGGTCAGCAATGATGCATGTTCCAGGACGTTTTCAACAAGGAGAGTAAAAGGTCCTCTACTAGCTTCCCTTTCACTTGTCTCTTCCTGTCTTGGAGATGTGAGGAGAACTCTCAGCCAGTGCGGTTGCTGGCTCTGGTTCTGCATATCTTCTCCCTTGAGCTCTGCACAGTCTGGGCAGTGGGACAGAATCTGAGTGGCTGGTGGAAGTTCACTCCTCAACTATGTGCTCAAGAGACTGTAAGTGTTCCAGGAAAACATCACATAGCACTGGAACCTTTGACTAAAACACCCCAAATACTCAATCTGTGTTTGTTGACGCAAATGAAATAATATGGGTTCTGAAAGAGGATGCCTTTGCAATCTAATGAATCACTAGGCATTTTATATTATAGTCTCAACGCAATCTCTAAACTTGTTTGGTGAATACCAGGAGTGGTATGCTGACTAGGACTTGAGACATAGGTCTAATTTTGCGTCATATTTGTTCTGTATTAGCTAACTGAAGAGAAAAATCGCAAACTGTGACAAATGGATGTAAAATGTGTATATATTATAAATAAATTACAATTAATTATAAATATAAATTTGAACGAAAGCAAAGAGTTGTAATAATTAATTTCCTCATGCACACATTTGTCTATGATATTACAGAAGGGACTTGGTTTTACAAAAGAGAGCATATTTTTTTTTCTTCCTGCTAGAGTAACACTGTGATTCCTCAGACTCTGCTAATTTACAAACCTTGGACATCGTGTCCCAGCCTTTACTTTAGTCTGTTATTAATGATCTTGGATCAAGGTATTTCCTCGACATTAATATTGAAGCTGGGGATGTGATTTTCTACTAACTTATTGAGTTTAGATGCTCCATTAGATTTTTAATGGCTAACAGTTTTAATTTGCAGTTCTAGATGACTCCCATGGGTCATCATCAAAAATTGTATTCTAAAATTCTGCTATTTAAGGCTATTAACTCATGTGCCTTACAGGCCCCTTCACTGAGGCAGAATAGATTTCATATGGATCTATTTCTTAAAAAGATTTATTTATTTTTTGAAAGGCAGAGTGAGAGAGAGAGAGAGAGAGAACTTCCATCTGCTGGATCACTCCCAGCCATAGCCAGGGCTGAGCCAGGCTGAAGCTGGGAGCCTGAAACTCCATCTGGCTATTTCACGTTCGGTCAGGGACCCAGGTACTCAGGCTATCTTCTGTTGGCTTCCCAGGTGCATTAGCAGGGAGTTGTATCAGAAGTGGAGCATCTGGGACTCAAAAGGGCACTCACATGGGATTCCAGCATCACAGGCGGCAGGTTAAACTACTGTGCCACGTCAGCTTCTATATGAATCTATTTTAACTTCAAAACTAAAGTACTAAATTATTAGTCACCGTTAACTCCCCTGACTGATTATGCAGACAAATGTATCTTTAGCCCTTCGCCTTTCCAGCCCATCTGCAGCACATTCACTTTCACCAACACTTAATTCTCTATCAAAATATTTTCAAGGATGAGAAAAGAACCAACTTCCAGTCAAGAGAGAAATGAGAATGAGTGATTCTAGTTAATGACTTCCAGATAAGAATTTGCTTATTTTCCTAATGGCCTACTGGGTCCTGCTAAGCTATCATGTCACAAACAGAATAGATAACTTTAATGGGAGAACTGTCTAAGGTCTCAGAACACAGCCCCGACACATTTTGTCTACATAAAATATATATTTTAAATAAATAAACCAATGGGAATTGCAAACAAGTGAAATTTAAGAATAATATAGCAGAGCTTTCAGGCAAAATATTTTTGCAACCTGTGCAATCAATACGAGTAAAATCTCTAGGGACTACATGTATACTTATTTTGTCTACTTTGTAGAAGAATCTTTCTGTATTTAAGAGATAGTGTGGTGAAAGCTGTGAATGTAGTAAAACTGTCTTTGTTCCCTGGATGGCAAGATTGAAAATTCCAGTGTAGGATTGCATCCATTATGCTCCCCTTCATTGTTTTCTTGCCATAATTTCTTATCTGAGATGCATCTCCCAGAGCAGCCACTAATATGAAATCCTTGCTAAAAAAGTAAAAATCCTTCGCTAAAAAGTAAACTCTAAACAAACTGTAATGGTGGTCTTTAGTTCACCACAGCAGTCTGACCACATCAAACATTAATGAGCATGTGGTTTCCAGAATACTGTCACATAACAAAACAATCTGGTGCAACAAATAACATTGAGTGGTGGAAAAAAGAGATGACAAATTGTTTCGTCTTCATAATAATAAAGAAAATAAAGTAAGAGTGTTAAAAAAAAAAAACACAGTAGTGTACCAAGAGTATCATGTAAAGAACACATTTCTGTATGTTATTACTATTAACAGTTATAGAGGAGGGGAGAAAGAATAACATTTGGAGGAATTGTGGTTATCATTTTCCGAATGACTCTGGTATGGAGAGTACTTGACCTACCTTTAGAAAGGTATTCACTTGTTGCTGTGTTTTCATCAGTCTGTAAATGACACCCAGTGGGGAAAAGGAAATCTTATTTGAAAGAGATACTGGATTTAACATTTGTAAAGTGCTTTGGTTGCTTAGAAATCAAAAGGAGTAAAGAAAAAGTATTGTTACAGAGTTTGTAGCGTTTAAACCTATAATTAAGGTGACTAAATATTTTCCATAACCTATGTATATTGAGTGATTTACAAATATTTTACAAATTTATGATTTGAAGTTAAAACTTTCCACATTCTATATGTGTATTGCCTGGAATCACTTAAAAACAATTCAGACAAGTTTGAATTTTGGTAATTTGTGTTTTCTTGGATAATTTAAGAGAAAGTCATTGACATTTTTACATGAAGCAAAGAGAATGCTATAGTTCATTTTTAATTAGATCTTAAAATCAAATGTAGCACACAGGGAACCTTCAAAAGGAGTTTATATGAACTTGGAAACTAATAGTTTAAAGATTATAATGTCATTCATGGCTTAAAAGCATGACCTAAACATGTTATGCTGCAAATTTTACTTTGGAAATGTGTTCCTGCTACTTGGATCAATTCCTCCTCTCTTTCACTTGATTTATAACTTCACTAAATGCTTGTTTGAATGCTGTACAACTTAGAATATAATTATTTTTATACTTTGAGGAAGGTTGTATTTATAGAAGCATTATATTCTCAAACTTTCTAATATATGAGTATTACAGTTCTCTTCATAATTTGAGAGAAATAATAAGTATGTGAAATCTTTGAGATGAATTATATTCTTATAAATATATGCCAAAATTCAATCTTAGATTGGTTATAATATTTTAGTTTTAACTCTCTTACACTTAGCCAATGAATACTATGAAGCAGCAGGGACACAATGTAGAATGGAAAGGAGAGATGAATAGGCAAATCTTGATCTTTCCCATTTTACGAACTATGTATATATTTATCATTTCTTAAAATTTAGAATCTAAAAATCAGAATGTGCAATTCAGTAGGTAAGTCACTTTATGTTACCAGGGAAAGTAGAGTTTGGTGAAACACTGGCATATTTTTGTTCCATTTAAATTGAGAACACGTATCATTCATCATACATTTCTGATGTGACCCTGATGGATCAGGCAATGAAGTATTGAAAGAATGAGCCACATTACAGTTGTTTGAAAGAATTTGGGAGAACAGGAATTAATTGTGATACAGAGTGACAAATGTGACCTTGAAAGTAATTTTGATGAGCTTGGTGTACCTGAGGATGAAGGTCATGGAGTCCTAATGCATGAGCAAGGCCTGTTCTTAGACAGCAAACTATCCAAATCACTTTCTCCTGCACTAATTCTCTTTTCTACTCACTCTCAAAGCACTTTATTTTTTATTTTTTAGTTTTTTTTAACTTTTATTTAGTAAATATAAATTTCCAAAGTACAGTTTATGGATTACAATGGCTTCCCCCACCCCATAACTTCCCTCCCACTTGGACCCCTCCCATCTCCCGCTCCCTCTCCCATTCCATTCACATCAAGATTCATTTTCAATTATCTTTATACACAGAAGATTGATTCAGTATATATTAAGTAAAGATTTCATCAGTTTGCACCCACACAGAAACACAAAGTGTAAAAAACTGTTTCAGTACTAGTTATAGCATTACTTCACATTGGACACCACATTAAGGACAGATCCCACATGAGGAGTAAGTACACAGTGATTCCTGTTGTTGACTTAACAATTTGACACTCTTGTTTATGGTGTCAGTATCTCCCTAGCCTCTAGTCATGAGTTGCCAAGGCTATGGAAGCCTTTTGAGTTCGCACTTCGATCTTAGACAGGGTTTTTTTTGTTTTTGTTTGTTTGTTTGTTTGTTTGTTTGTTTTGACAGGCAGAGTGGACAGTGAGAGAGAGAGAGACCATTGGTTCACCCTCCAATGGCTGCCACGGCCAGCGCACTGTGACTGGTGCACCGCGCCGATCCGAAGGCAGGAGGCAGGTGCTTCTCCTGGTCTCCCATGGGGTGCAGGGCCCAAGCACTTGGGCCATCCTCCACTGCACTCCCTGGCCACAGCAGAGAGCTGGCCTGGAAGAGGGGCAACCGGGACAGAATCCGGCGCCCCGACCAGGACTAGAACCCTGTGTGCCATCACCGCAAGGCAGTGGATTAGCCTACTGAGCCGCGGCGCCAGCCCAGACAAGGTCTTAGTCAAAGTGGAAGTTCTCTCCTCGCTTCAGAGAAAGGTACCTCCTTCTTTGATAGCCCCATTCTCTCCACTGGGATCTCACTCAGAGAGATCTTTCATTTGGGTCTTCTTTTTTTTTTTCCCCAGAGTGTCTTGGTTTTCCATGCCTAAAGTACTCTCATGGGTTCTTCAGCCAGATCTGATGCCTTAAGGGCTGATTCTGAGGCCAGAGTGCTGTCTAGGACATCTGTCATTCTATGAGTCTGCTATGTATCCCGCTTCTCATGTTGGATCGTTCTCTCCCTTTCAAAGCACTTTAGAATTTAATGAGATCCTTCTATTCATAATGTGGTCTGTGGATGCCAGTATTGGTATTCCCTGGAAGCATATATGAAATCCAGAATTCTAGGTCCCAACCTCAGACCTATTTAATAATAATCTGCATGTTAAAGAAATTGCTAGGTGATGCATAGGTAAATTAAAGTCTTAGAAGCATTACTCTGGATTATGTCTTTTAAATAACTTTCAAACCCAACTGATAGCACAAGTTTGTGTTTCCCTTAATTTTGAACTTTAGAAAAACACCATCTCTGAGAACACCTTCATCTGTGCAAAGTATCTAAAGCAGAGAGAATGGGCTCAAGATAATTCTTGACTCTAGTTCCCCACAGCCTATTTGCGAAGAGAAGACCATTAAGTTACTGTCTGCCAAGGGCATGTACAAGTGATGAGATCTGTAGATCCAAAGACACATGGGATTTGGACTAGGAAATTATGAAGTACGTGAGTCTTTTGATTGGGAGCCATGGCGTGACCTCAGGTATTAGCGGCAGATTCCCCAGTATATCACAAGCCAGAGGAACAGATGAATTCATAGCAGAGAGCAGAAAGGACTCAGAAAGCTGCTTGTGCAGAGGCCTCTTCTATCTCCATTCTTCGAAGTTTTTCCTTAATCTCAGTTACTTTCCAGGAACAACTTGTTTTTTTTTTGTTTTGTTTTGTTTTTTTTTTTTTTTTTTAAAGAAGGGCTCTGTGGGAATGAGAGAAAGAAAGAGGAAGAGCTTTTAATCAACCAGATAATCTGAAAAATACTAAATTATAAACTGGAGGAAAAAGGATTATCTGGAAGCTCCAACTTTAAGCTTTTCTTTATTGACAGATACAAGTCTATAAGAGAAAATAATTCTTTTGTGGAAAATAAAATCTTACTTATGCATATGTGGTTAATATTATAACAACTTTAAATCACAATATAAACATCAGATGTCTTTACTTGAAAGGCAGTGACTTCTGTGGCTATCAAGTTATAGCTCACATACCCCATTTTTTCTTGCCTACCTCTCCAGCATCATGTCCCAAATCAAACAATGAGAATTGAGAAAAAATGATAATTTAAAGAAGTGAAAACAAATTCCAGTAGAAATTCTAAGCCTATGTATCTATTTTGCTATGTGATTGGGTGTGCATCTGTTTTTCTGCCTGACTGCTTTAATATACATTACCAGTTTGATTCTTTAACTCTGACCAAAAACATGCTGTATTAAAAATCATCCCCAAAACTTGGTATCTTAAAACATCATTCTCACAGATTGGCAGAAGTTTGTCTGAGCTGGGCTGGGTTAATGATTCAACTAGTCCTTTTTATTTTTTCAAGATTTTATTTATTTATTTGACAGGTAGAATTACAGACAGTGAGAGGGAGAGTCAGAGAGAAAGGGCTTCCATTCTCTGGTTCACTCCCCAGATGGCCGCAACGGCCAGAGCTGCGGCTATCTGAAGCCAGGAGTCAGATGCTTCCTCCCAGTCTCCCATATGGGTGCAGAGGCCCAAGTACCTGGGCCATCCTCTACTGCTTTCCCAGGCCACAGCAGAGAGCTGGGTTGGAAGAGGAGCAGCTGTGACTAGAACCGGCATCCACATGGGATGCCAGCACCGCAGGCTGAGGATTAACCTACTGAGCCACGGTGCCGGCCCCTTAATTAGTCTTAACTGGATTCATTTGTGCTTCTGAATCCAGCTGGGTTCAGTTGGGAATGGCCTTACCTTACATGTACTGTACTCTGCTTATTGTAGCAGAAGCACATGTTTAGTAATTGTCATTATTAGAATTTCTTTACAATAAAACTGAAGAACAAAAGGTATAATAAGTGCTTAATGGTTGATTTGAGTTGATAGTTTTTAAGAAGAGCTGAGAAAACTTGTCATTGGGGTGGTGTTCAGCACAACTACTGAGACACTGTTTTGGGTGCTTGCATCACATACTAGAGTGCTTGAGTTCAAGTCAGTGCATCCTGTGAGTCAGCAGGTGATTGCTCATGTACTTGGGTATCTGACACCAATACGGGAGACCTAGTTGTCCTGGCATAGCCTCTGCTGTTGCAGGCATTTGAGGAGTGAACCAATGGATGGAAGATCTCTTTCTCTGTGCCAACTAAATAAATCATATATAAGCACAGAGAAAAACTTAGAAAACTTGGCATCATTATGGTGATTAAGTTGAACAGAGAATCAATGAGACATGGGGTAATAAAGAACTTCTGGAAAGAACTATGAACTTCCTTTAGGAGAGGGCATTTGGCTCTGTTGTTAACTCACTTCTTTGGAGCTCACATTGCATTCTGAAGGACTTGGTTCAAGTTCTGGCTACTCTGCTTCAGATCCAACTTCCTGCCATTGAGCATCCTAGGAGACAATAGATGATGGTTCAAGTACTTGAGAGTCCCTGTCACCCACATAGGAGACTCAGATTGAGTTCTAGGCTCTTGGCTTCAGCTTGACCCAGCCATAGCTATCATGAGACTTTCAGGAGTGGAGCACTGGATAGAATATCTCTCTCTGTTTGCCTCTCTATCTCTCTGTCTTTCAAATAAAATGAAAAATAAATAAAATAACTTTAAAAAACACTTTACTTAGAGTTATCTAAAACATATTTGGAATATATGGTGTCATGGTATTGCCAAACAACACCTAAACTAGTTGGAGGTTGTGCTATAGAACCCCCCTAAGCTGGATCTACTTCCCAACTTGCAGAAAATCAATCATTGACGTTGGGGTAGTGGAGGAAAGTATGTATTTACTGCATATCACCGAGGAAAGAGCCAGGCAGCTATTGCTTAATTCTAGTTCTCTCTGAGGAGTTAAGGGTAAAGGTTCTTATAGATTGAAATTGGGACTGAGTGAGGTACATAATCAGCTTGTGTCCAAGTTCCTGGTTGGTCAATGGTACTCGTGACAATCCTTTGACTAGCTGGTGATGCTGTGATATTTAGGGAATTTATGATGTCCAGGACTCCAGTTGGTCTTGGGGTTGCATGCAGGAGGCAGTTACATTTAGCCTGGACCTGGAATTACCCCAAATAAACCCCTCTGGACAATACTCTCCATCAGGATTCATATCTTTTGGAGAAGCAAATGACTCCTTGAGTCCTGTGATTAGAACCTTATAGGACCAGATACATCACTTCATGAAGCCAGTGAATTCCTTTTGGTAAAGGCCAAGGAAGGACATTTCAGGCTAAGGGTGACAGACAAGAGGCTGGACCCTGCTTTCACAATATAGGGGTTTGGTTTCACTAGCCCTTCCTTTGTTTTTCCCCATAGCTCCACTTTTGTTCTTTATGATTCTCATATCAATCTCCAATTCAGAAGCAGTTCTGATAAATAAATTAAAAACTAAAGAACTTTAGAAGATAGAGATAGGATATGCATGCTGAATACACAGTTACCTGTATTGCAAGTGAAAGTTTTATAATCCACTTTTCCAATGAGTATTTTTGGGCAAGTTATGGCAATATCGGTAAAAATAATGACACAATATTAGCAAGTAGAAATAAGTTAATGTATATGCACATTGTAAATTTTCTTAACATTCAGAATTTTGAGTATGACTTTTCATTTTGTTTAGAAATTTCTATGAGGGAATAAAAGTGCAAACAAGTCATTGTCAGTACCCTGTTTTCCAGGCTCAGAAATACGATAGATTCCAAGTAGTCCAGGATAGGATCGAGCCACTGCTGAGTGATAAGAGGCACTAATTGGAAGTAATCTTTCCATCATGCCTCAGTTGACTTAGGTAAAGGCCGGGTTGCTTTTCTCTCCTAAAAACCAAGTTAGGCATGGCAAGCAAATCTTTCTTAAAGACTGGGTAATTCCTGCAAAAAGAGATGTTGGTCATCTAGATTTTCCCAGTTGAACACATGCAGATGTGAAGGCTAACAGCTTACCTCAAGTCATAACTACAGAAGATTCCAGTGAGAGAATTCCCAAAAGAGCTTTCTGAAGCCTCAGATTTTTCTAAAGATATTCATTACAAGCGTATTTAAAGCATTTAAAAGAGGATTCATGGGTTAAGATAATGTATCTTGTAGGTACATATGGATGGGAGCATCCATATAAAGACAAGAAAAAACTAATGCATTTTTCCTATTCTCACACATCATTCAATGAAAAATATTCGACACCAGATTTTCTATTAGACACCAGCTAGGTCTCTAGTCATTCAACTTGATCCTGTTGGTACTTACTGGCAACACTGTCAGATCCCACAGGTTAGGGGTTTGGTCTCACAAGACTTCCTCCACTTCGGATATTAACCAAAATTCCCAGATTGTTATCAGTACTTCTGACCAAACAACTATAAATTAGGATTCCCATGGCCCCTTTCTCAATTCAGCTTGATTGATTTGCTAGAGCGGCTCACAGAACTTGGGAAAATGCTTGCATTTCTCATTTAATCATTGAGGTTATTATGAAGGATACAGATGATCCTGCAGTTGAGGAGATAGGTTAAACCAGGGATGTGGGAAGTACATAGAACTTCCTTGTCCTCTCTGGGGTTCCCACCCTCCAAGCACAACCATATGCTCAGTTATTCAGAAGCTCCCAAAACTCAATCTTGCTGGACTTTGGCAGAGGCCTCATCACATAGGCATGACTCACTAAATCTCTGTCCATCGGTGATCACCTTAACCTTTGGCCTCTCCCTTCCCCCCAGAGAACAGGGATGGGGCTGCACGTCTCAACGCTATACTCAATCATGCCTTGATTTTTCTGGTGAGCAGCTCCTATCCCTGTGGCTGCACTGAGGCCACTACCACAGATCTCAATAGAACACTGAAGACACTCTCAGCAATCTGGATATTCTAGAGATTTTAGAAGTTCTACACCAGGAACCAGTAAAAAGACCAAATACATCTTTTATGATATTATGTCACGGGTGGTGGGAAACCGTTCCTCAAGAATAAAGATGACCTGAACTTGTGCAGAAGAGGAAGAGTTTTGTTTTGTTTTGTTTTGCTTTTTCCCTCTTGGCAATGGCACCAGGAAAACAGCAAATGAGATCAAGTATGAAAATGTTCTGTCATCCAGACCCGACACAGAAGCCACAGAGACCCAAAGGGATTTTGCAAACAGAGGAATGAATGATTTAATAGTAATGCCAATGAATGACCTTGGTTCCTTGGCAATGGAAAAAGGTCAAGGGCTCAAGGTAGGGGGGAACAGTAAGACAGATGACAATTGAATTTTTTACCAGGTGAACAGAATGGAGTTTGTGTGTCAGACTTGTAGGAAATTTGTTTGAAAATATATTTCTGAAAAGATGCCTGAGTGTGAGGATGATTCTCTCTCTCTCCTGTTTGTGATATAATCAATATAATCTTTAACATTGTTTGAAAAATATGCAAAGTTACCATTACTTTCATTCCACATACAGAAAGTACTATAATTTTGATGTATAAACCTTTGAAATTAAAATGTAAATACAATCAGGAAAAAACATTTATCACACACTCATTTTTATTCTTCATCTTTCATTTTAATTAGGTTATTTTTTGTTTTCATTCATATTTATTAAATATAAATACTGATGTGTTTATGGGATTCCAGAGAAAAAATGGCTTCCTTCTCATAAGACTTTTAAGTGTAATAATTCCATAATTTCATGCTAATACTATCCATTTAAAAAGTATAGCATTGACTTTTTCAAAATTGTTATTCAAAGGAATAAAGTGTACCTTTAAGTTCTTATTTTGACTTCCTGCTTATTAAGTTAAACCTTATGATCCTTACAGAGATTCTTTTTCCTCTAGATCAACTGAACTATGGAAAAAATAGCCATAGGAGTGATTTAGAAAAGGTAACCAAGATTCTCCCTACCAGGAATGGCAATTTCAGTGATCAGATGATTTTGCCTCACTTGGCCATATTTGATTGTCTGGACAATTTTAGATCACATGGCAGGCACTTTCATGTCAATTTGACTAAATTAATCCTTTCAAAAACTCATGTGGGCTGTGGTGGAAATTAGACACAGAAATGAGAAGTCTCTAACACATCCTAATTGTTCAATAAATCGTAGACACCACTGCTATTATTTTGTACAGGTAAGAAATGAGGTTCAACGTGATTGTGGCTCAGCCCAGGTTTTCTGACACAGAGGCCAAAGTTTAATCCTCTGTGTCCCTCAGAGGTTCCTAGTTAACTTTTTTTCCCTTCCAAGATGGGAATTGCTTTAACAACAGAAAAACACAGGTTGTATTCCATCTGCAGGACCTCAGCTTTGTAGGCTCAACATTTACTTTTGCAAGAAAGAACTCTGCCAATTCCCTGATCCTCTCAACCTCCCACACTACCAATGTTTATCTTTAGAGGAGAAAAAAGGAATCCTTAGAAAGGTCTTAGTCCTTTTCTCTTGAAGGTGGGAGAAAAACACCTTTTGAAACTACTCCTGCTGTCAAAGTTCAGACCTTGATTTGTGAAGCTTGGTCTTGCAAATGTACTAAATCAAAGTAAAATGGATTTACATTTGTAAACTTTGTTTCCACTTAATGGGATTAGAAAGACCACTCACATTAAACAAACAAAAACATCAGTACAGCATCAAGACAGATAGAACAGTAAATTAACCATATACAAACTAAAACTCAGTATGAACTTAGGCCTCGCAATTCTACTTTAAGAAACTTCCAGACTTTGCTTATACTTTTTCACACCTATACTTTACCTGAGACATGCACATTATTGAGGAAAGAGAAATGTCACAACAAGAGTGATGTACAATGTGCAATGAGGTTGGTTGGAAAGCAGCTAAAAGGCAAATCTTCAAATGTAACCTTCTCCAGATGTGAAGATTTAAGTGTGAGGATTTTAACTCAGACAAATAGACAGCAATACATCCATTGAAAAATCCTTTCAATAAGTGGAAAAGAAATGCATATCACCTTTTCAGAATATTCAGCAGTAATAAAGATTTCTTACGTAAAAAGGACTGTATCTTAAGTATGACCCAGTGAATTACCTTTGAATATTTCAGGCAATAGTAGAATCTGATAATAAATGTTCTGATGACCAATTGTCTGTTTGCACTTCTAATAGATATTTTGTAATCAATTAAATATATGTTTACATTATTATCTGCCATAGAAGAAAACTCAGTACTCTCTTCACTTTTTGGCCTCTGTTCCCATTACCATCAGATTTCTCCAAATAGAGAGTCAAACAAAGCATAAGAAATAAAAACTGCAAAGTATATAATTTTTATCAATTTGTTTTATCTTTTTTGCTTTGCCTACATTGAGTACCAACAATTAGTGAAACATGTCAATTCAAGTGATCTCCTTATTTGAACTGAGAGAGAAAGATGATGTGAGGGCATTTGCAGGTACAAAGCAGATGATGGGAACCAACTTGATTCACAAGGAAGCAGGCTAATAAATAAGTCAAATGACTTATCCACAAAATTCAACTAAGTTAGCAAAAGTAAGACAGATGCTGTCCTGTAAAGTCAGCTAGATGCCTGGGCAACTGGACTTGAGAACTAAGGCTGTGTAATTGGCCAAAGGATGTAGAGACTCTAATCAATGGAGCTTACCAGCATAAAGGTAAATCCTGAGGTGCCAGGAAAAAATGCAGTTTGATGTAGAACAAAGGATTTGTGAACTTCACAAAAGCTTCTTTTCCAAAAGACAGCTACAAAATTTTAAAAGACATTTTCAGTGTGTCTGGTATTATAGCAATCATCCTAAAACATTGATGGAGCTAGATAAATATTATCCTGCATATTAATCACCAAAGCTAATCCTTAATCTTTTGAGGCTATTGTTAGTAAAGCACAATTTTGAAAAAAAATAAAATCCTGTGCTAAAATTTCTTTAAATCCAATATGATCTCTTTGTTATGTGTAAATTAAAAATCTGAAAACAACTGTTGAATAGGTAGAATACAACAGTGGTTTCTAGGCTGGGGAAAATATGTAGATGCAGGTCAAAGTACACAGTTATAGGAAGAATAAGTCTAGAAATGTGATTTACATAATTACTGTAGTCAACAATATTGTACAATGGAAATCTTCTAAAAGAATAGATCTTTGATACTTTTAACCACATACGTGAGAATGGTAACTATGTGATGAACAACTTAATATGTTATCCCTCTTAGTATTTTTTTGTTTGTTCTACTTAATACTATTGGTTGTATTCTATAATTAATACACAGTTATTCTTAAGTATTGAAACTTAACTGAAAAGTGATCCCTATTAAATATAAGAGTGGGAATAAGAGAGGGAAGAGATGTACAATTTGGGACATGCTCAAGCTGATTAGCACCAAATGGTAGAGTTAGAAACATACCAGGGGATTCCAATTCAATCCCATCAAGGTGGCATGTAACAATGCCATCTCACTAGTCCAAGTGATCAATTTCTGTTCACAATTGATCAGAATGATAGGACTAAGAGCCAAAGGGATCACATAAACAAGACTAATGTCTGCAAATACTAACCAATAGAATAAAAAAGGGAGAGAACGATCCAACATGGGAAGCAAGACACACAGCAGACTCATAGAATGGCAGATGTCCTAAACAGCACTCTGGCCTCAGAATCAGCCCTTAAGGCATTCGGATCTGGCTGAAAAGCCCATGAGAGTATTTCAGGCATGGAAATCCAAGACACTCTGGCAAAAATAAAATAAAATAAAATAAAATAAAATAAAATAAAATAACCTAAGTGAAAGATCTCCATGAGTGAGATCCAAGTGGAAACAACAGGTCATCAAAGGAGTAGGTACCTGTCTCTGAAGGGAGGAGAGAACTTCCACTTTGACTATGACCTTGTCTAAATATGATCAGAGTCGGTGAACTCAAAAGGCTTCCATAGCCTTGGCAACTCATGACAAGAGCCTAGGGTGATTACTGATGCTATAAACAAGAGTGTCAATTTGTTAAGTCAACAACAGAAGTCACTGTGCACTTACTCCTCATGTAGGATCTCTGTCCTTAATGTTCTGTACATTGTGATTTAATGCTATAACTAGTACTCAAACAGTATTTTTCACTTCATGTTTCTATGTGGGTGCAAACTGTTGAAATCTTTACTTAATATATGCTAAACTGATCTTCTGTATATAAAGAGAATTGGAAATGAATCTTGATGTGAATGGAAGGGGAGAGAGAGTGGGAAAGGGGAGGGTTGCGGGTGGGAGGGACGTTATGGGGGGGAAGCCATTGTAATCCATAAGCTGTACTTTGGAAATTTATATTCATTAAATAAAAGTTTAAAAAAAAAGAATGGTAACTATGGGAAGTGATGACTATGTTAATTTGTTTGTAGCAATGATCTGACTATATAAGCATACT
Source organism: Oryctolagus cuniculus (assembly GCF_051225735.1). Classification (NCBI taxonomy): domain Eukaryota; kingdom Metazoa; phylum Chordata; class Mammalia; order Lagomorpha; family Leporidae; genus Oryctolagus; species Oryctolagus cuniculus. Next base: position 69,936,595 of record NC_142880.1, on the reverse strand, counting down.
TCAAAAAGTTTATGGAAAGTGGAATTAAAGATAAAACATTTTGGCACAAAATTTTTGAAATCTATGAATAGTTTTTTTACAGTATCCATTTTTGTGAACTTTTTGAAAACTTATATATGCATTTCAAAACATAATGTTGTGGGGCCGGCGCCGCGGCTCAATAGGCTAATCCTCCGCCTAGCGGCGCCGGCACACCGGGTTCTAGTCCCGGTCGGGGCGCCGGATTCTGTCCCGGTTGCCCCTCTTCCAGGCCAGCCCTCTGCTGTGGCCAGGGAGTGCAGTGGAGGATGGCCCAGGTGCTTGGGCCCTGCACCCCATGGGAGACCAGGAAAAGCACCTGGCTCCTGGCTCCTGCCATCGGATCAGCGCGGTGCGCCGGCCGCAGCGCGCCAGCCGCGGCGGCCATTGGAGGGTGAACCAGCGGCAAAGGAAGACCTTTCTCTCTGTCTCTCTCTCTCACTGTCCACTCTGCCTATCAAAAAAAAAAAAAAAAAAAACAAAAAAAAAAAAAAAAAAAAAAAACATAATGTTGTGGACTTTAAACATGCACAATAAAAAGAAAAAAGAAATTGTTAATATTTGAAAAAACTAACTTGGAATTGGTTTCACCACCCACTTTTAAAACACATGTTGAGGTCAGTTATATTATTCATGGAGAAGATGAACAGAATTTACCCTAATGCTTTACTTCACAAACTCTTGACTCTACTTCCCAAACTTCACTTCTTATCGTTCACCGTTATTTCAAGTAAAAGGACAAAAATTAATTAGCTGTAACCTTTGTGGAAATCAGATATTTTGAAATACTATTGGAGGACTACTCCCTAATTTACATCTTCAGAATACCAACAATAACCCAGCAAGAGCAGTGCAGATGAATCTCTTGCATTTCATCTTCAGTGGGTGTTAGAAATCTGAATATAAGCCGGCGCCACGGCTCACTAGGCTAATCCTCCGCCTAGCGGTGCCAGCACACCGGGTTCTAGTCCCGGTTGGGGCGCCGGATTCTGTCCGGGTTGCCCCTCTTCCAGGCCAGCTCTCTGCTGTGGCCAGGGAGTGCAGTGGAGGATGGCCCAGGTGCTTGGGCCCTGCACCCCATGGGAGACCAGGAAAAGCACCTGGCTCCTGCCATCGGATCAGCGTGGTGCGCTGGCCGTGGCGGCCATTGGAGGGTGAACCAACGGCAAAAGGAAGACCTTTCTCTCTGTCTCTCTCTCTCACTGTCCACTCTGGCTGTCAAAATAAATAAATAAATAAAATAAAATAAAATAAAGAAATCTGAATATAGTGTTAAAAGTTTATATAGAACAACTTAAGTAAACTTAGTCAAAGCCCTTTTGAAAAATATACTTCTCATCATGTATTGATGTCTGATGTCCCAAATTCTATTGATTAAGCTACCAGTGTCCCTGCATTCTGCAATTATTGTCACTGTGATAGATTTTTTATTCCCATCTATAATCAGCATAATGATGCCCTTTACTACATTGACTAATCGTCATTACTAATTGTCAGTGAGGTGCTAATGATCTAGGTTCTCCTGTGCCTCACTACATTATTTCATAGCACTCTGCGTAGATGAGATGCTTTCAAAATTGTAATATTCACTCCTCTCAGTTTTTCTAAGTACCATCTTTCCAGAACACTTAAGCTGTAGGGATTCGACCTCCTAAGATGTTATACACTATAACTAGACCATCCTTTCCTAACACACACAGACACACATACACTCCTAACCTATAGTGTTCTATTTTCTGCTTACTCAAATAGATGTATGAAGAAAGGTCGTCTTGGGTTATTGGGGAGGAAGTGGAATCTCAATATATGGATCCCAATAAATAAGTATGAATAAGTAAAAAGACAGTTGCTGAGTTTCCTGATTGATATAGATACTATTGGTTGAATTCTATAATTAATACACAGTTTTTCTTAAGTGTTGAAACTTAACTGAAAAGTGATCCCTGTTAAATATAAGAGTGGGAATAAGAGAGGGAAGGAGGAGACATTTTATCTGCTGTTAACTGGGGCAAAGTAAGGTTGGCATATCTATTATAGTTTTTAATCCAATTCCTTTTGCCTTCTAATTTATGAAAATTCCTCATAATTACTGGTGATATGTTTATAGCCAATTCTGATTTATAGTGTTCTGAATTCTGTGATCTTCCTATGCCTTCGCTGATATGTTTTTGGAAAGTTGAGACCAGCTGGATCATGGGCTGCAAACCATATGCCCTTTTACACCAGAAACTTCTATTTTCCCATTGGACCTGCTTGCAATTATTCCCATCTTCTGATTTCCTGGATTTCTGGCACCTAATCTCAATTTCTACATCTGCTTCTTACCCATTTGGTTTCGTGAACATATCCTTCCAAGTTTATACTTGGTCCCCCACTCACTCTGGAATTCAATCATTCCTTTGGTTTTTGTAACATCAAATCTGCTACCATTCTAGCTTTTGTATTAAAACAACCACCAGATGGGGACTTGTTCCCAGATTTACATCCAACTGCAGAGTATTAGTTATTCCTTTAAATATCAAAGTCATGCACAGTCCTTAAATAGGGTAAGTTTGCTTTGTTTAGCTTATTAATATTTTATTTATTAATGTTTTTGTATGTTGTCTTTGGCCTTCTGCCACTTAAGACAATTCTTCCCTAATATGCACTAAATAGAAAATATATTTATTTAGGCAAGACCTTGAGTGAAGTCTGTGTTGCCAGATAATGTGTTATGTTTAGAAAATATATACAAAAAATCACACATGAGAGTTATATGAGGATCTGAAGCAAGACTGCAAAGTATGATATCAGTAAGGACTATTAGATAAAGACCTGGAACTCTTAGGCTTATAGCATTAGTATAAACTTCATCTAATGAAACTGAACTGATTCAGAGAATATCGCTCTAGTCATATTGAGCTGCATCAGTTCCCAGCTTTCTTAATCTTTTCAAAGTCAAAGATGGGAAGAAACAAGCACTTTGATATCTTGGTGATCCTGCATAAGTATCAAAGCACGTTTACACATTAGCAAGCTTTTATACTTTTGAAATGTCTAGAAATGACTTCACAAGGTATCTTTTTTTTTTTATCTTTTATTTAATGAATATAAATTTCCAAAGTACGACTCATGGGTTACAATGGCTTTCCCCCCCATACCGTCCCTCCCACCCACAACCCTCCCCTTTCCCACTCCCTCTCCCCTTCCATTCACATCAAGATTCATTTTCGATTATCTTAATATACAGAAGATCAGCTTAGTATACCTTAAGTAAGGATTTCAACAGTTTGTTCCCACACAGAAACATAAATTCACAAGGTATCTTAAGTTGTACCCATTAAATATTATTCCAAAAGGCCAATTACCTAGTTACTAAAATGAAGCATAGCAAGTTAGCTGCTATTGTTGGCAGCTAAAAGAACAACAGAAATTGTTTGGATAATTCTAGAAATATTTAGCAAAAAGATCAGTTTCATGAGTAAAGAAGTCACTATTTTTAACATAAATGTTCTGATAATGTGTTATGTGTTTATGTCAGAACTCTAAATATTTACTGTCATACAGTTAATAATTTGTATTATTTAATATTTCAATGGAACAGTATAAATTTCTTTTATCATCTGATTTCAAATCCCTTTGGGCTTTAAAAGGCATGAAATAAACAAATAGCATATTTTAAAGCAGCTACCTGATTTGTTCTTCATATCATTCTTTTTGTTTGTGAAGGAATTAAAAATTTTATTTCTTTTTTCTTTAAATGCTTCCATCTTCTTTGAGATGTGAGATTATCATGCTTGCAGATATTATTTCTGAATCTAAAACCCTAATCTACTATGACCTAATTTCCTTAGTATTTCCAGATATCTGACAATTTAATTGATTTTTATTGTTCCCTATAGCATATTTAATTCAACTTATACTTCAAATGCATAAAGATTATGTTTTTTTCAACTTACTTTTTTTAAACTTTTATTTAATAAATATGAATTTCCAAAGTACAACTTTTGGATTATTTTGAAATAATGCTTTTACCCCCATAACCTCCCTCCCACCCACAACCATCCCATCTCCCACTCCCTCCCCCATCCCATTCTTCATCAAGATTCATTTTCCATTATCTTCATACACAGAAGATCAACTTAGCATATACTAAGTAAAGATTTCAGCAGTTTGCACCCACACAGATACACAAAGTATAAAGTACTGTTTGAGTACTAGTTTTACCGTTAATTCGCATAGTACAACGCATTAAGGACAGAGATCCTACATGGGGAGTAAGTGCACAGTGACTCCCATTGTTTATTTAACAGCTGACACTCTTATTTATGACGTCAGAAATCACCCAAGGCTCTTGTCATGAGCTGCCAAGCCTATGGAAGCCTCTTGAGTTCACAAACTCTGGCTTATTTACACAAGGCCATAATCAAAGGGGAAGTTCTCTCCTCCCTTCAGAGAAAGGTACCTCCCTCTTTGATGACCTGTTCTTTCCATTGGGATCTCGCTGACAGAGATCTTTCATTTAGGTTTGTTTTTTTGTTGTTGTTGTTTTTTGTTTTTTGTTTTTTGTTTTTTTTTTTTTCCAGAGCGTCTTGGCTTTCCATGCCTGAAATACTCTCATGGGCTTTTCAGCCGGATCCGAATGCCTTAAGGGCTGACTCTGAGGCCTGAGTGCTGTTTAGGGCATCTGCTGTTCTATGAGCCTGCTACAACTTACTGGTTTTTTAATGGCACTTTTTTTTTGATACAATCTGAATTTCAGAATACACTGCCAACCTGATCCTTTTCATTGCTGCATTGATAGCATCATGGTGATGGTGATGTTATGTTGAGGGAGTTCATATATGTTGAATATGGGAGATCCAGATGAGCATACACCAAGAGCAGATAACCTACAGTGAATATAGGGAAGATAGCAAAAGCAGAAATAATGGAATTGGAAATAAGATTGAAATGCAGGAGCTGGCACTGTGGTGCAGCATGTTAAAGCCCCAGCCTGCAATGCCAGCATCCCCTGTGGGCAAAAGTTTGAATCCCAGAGGTTCTACTTTGGATCCAACTCCCTGCTACTGCACCTGGGAAAGCAGCAGAAGATGGTCCAAGTCCTTGGGCCCCTGTACCCATGTGGGAGACCCAGAAGAAGCTCCTGGCTCCTGACCTCGGATCAGCTCAGCTCTGGCCATTGTGACCAATTGGGAGTGAAAGAGTGGAAAGAAAATCTCTCTCTCTCTCTCTCTCTGTCTTTCAAATAAATAAAATAAATCTTTTTTAAAAAGATAGAAAATCATATATTAGACATTAGGAATTCATGAACTTTAAGTGTATACTGGCAACAAACTGTTTTAAAGATTTATTTATTTGAATGGAAGAGTTACAGAGAGAAAATAGAAAAGGAGGAGAGAGAGAGATCTTTCATCCTCTAGTTCTCTCCCCCAAATGGCCACAGTCGCCCAGGAAGAAGCCAGGAACCAGGAGCTTCTTCCAGTTTTCCCACGTGGGTGACAAGGACCCAACACTTGGGCCATCTTCCACTGTTGCACTGCTTTTTCTTATGGCATTAGCAGGGATCTGGATTGTAATTGGAGCAGTTGGGACACCAGCTGGCTTCCATATGGAATGCACTAGGTCACAACATTCAGCCCCAGTGAACATTTTTATAAGGTTTAGTATTGTACATATTGGAAAAGCATTTTCACCAATCACAGTTAATAGATTAATTATTAAAATATAACTTACTTGATGGCAGGGTCTATGTTTATCTTTTGAATAACATAAAATATTGAATTAAGTATAAAATATTTCTTCAAATGTACCCTGTTCTACAGACTGGGTAATCCTAAGTCTTAGTAAGTTCAGTGTTCTAAGAGGGAAGACAGACGATATACTAAACCAGGAGTCAGAATTCCATTATGGCCTTTTCTCCACATGTTTTATTTGTATCTCTCATTAATAAAAATCTTTAAGGAATGCATCAAAATATATATTTTTATTTTTTTGTTTTTGTTTTTGTTTTGAGAGGCAGATTTAGACAGTGAGAAAGAGAGAAAGAGAAAGAGAAAGAGAAAGGTCTTCCTTTCCATTGGTTCACCCCTCAAATGGCCACTACGGCCAGTGCACTACTCTGCGCCGATCCGAAGCCAGGAGCCAGGTGTTTCCTCCTGGTCTCCCACGCAGGTGCAGGCCCAAGCACTTGGGCCATCCTCCACTGCCTTTCTGGGCCATAGCAGAGAGCTGGACTGGAAGAGGAGCAACCGGACAGAATCCAACTGGACTGGAAGGGAGCAAGTGGGACAGAATCCAGCGCCCCAACTGGGATAAGAACCTGGGGTGCCAGTGCCGCAGGTGGAGGATTAGCCTTTTGAGTCGTGGCACTGGCTGGCTACTCCACTTACAGTCTAGCTCCCAGGTATTGCACCTGGGAAAGGAGAGGAAGATGGGCTTGGGGCTGTGCACCCTCATGGTAGATGCAGATGAAGTTCCAGTTCCTGCAGTCTGCATTTAGGGAGTAAACCACTGACCCTCTCTCTCTCCAACCCTGTCTTTCAAATAAATAAAATAAATCTTAGTTATTTAAACATATTCAAATTGCCTTTGGGTTATGTGGCAAACTCTGACAAGTGAGTGCTTGTAGCAATCGTCCCTTTGATACAATAGGCACAGATCTACACTGCAGAAATCCCATCAAGGGTCATGTTTCCTCTGCAGCACTAATCCAAGTAACACTACTGCTCATTAATGAACCAAGGGAAAGGTCAGCCCACAAAACTAGTTTCAAATCCCGTGGTGTAGAATGTCAACGAGTAACTTGATGAAAGTAAAATTCAGGATTAAAAACCTTTAACAAAAAACAGCATTTGCATACAAAAACAGCTGAGAGTTTTCTATAGGGGGAAAGCAATCCACTAAAATATAAATACCTGATATATATATAATAGTAGAAAGACATGAGAAAAGCATTAAAGAAAGATAATGGAGTTAATACAGTTTGTGCCTCTTCTTTTTATTGATAATTTAAATCCTCATAAAGCTTCAGAAGGATTTGCATTGTTCCAGTGTCTAGCTTTAAGTCTGAGCAATGCCTGAGTGGTAACTAATATTTGAATAGTGGTAAAATATTCAATATGTGTTTAAGGTACAGTTTTGACTGTTACCACCCTGTGAATCCTTAATCCTAAACAACAATTTGTCAATGAGTTCCATTGATAGATTCAAATACATCAGTGTTTTGAAGTAAGCAAATACTTATTTAGAATTTGTTGATGATCATGGATCATTAAAATCAACTCTCTAGGCCGGCGCCTCGGCTCACTAAGCTAATCCTCCGCCTTGCAGCGCAGGAACACCGGGTTCTAGTCCCGGTCGGGGCGCCGGATTCTGTCCCTGTTGCCCCTCTTCTAGGCCAGCTCTCTGCTGTGGCCAGGTAGTGCAGTGGAGGATGGCCCAAGTGCTTGGGTCCTGCACCCCATGGGAGACCAGGATAAGTACCTGGCTCCTGCCATCGGATCAGTGTGGTGTGCTGGCCGCAGCGCACTGGCCGCGGCGGCCATTGGAGGGTGAACCAATGACAAAGGAAGACCTTTCTCTCTGTCTCTCTGTCTCACTGTCCATTCTGCCTGTCAAAAAATAAAAAAATAAAATAAAAAAATTCAACTCTCTATGAAAAGTCATCCCACACATATCCACATTTCTGCAGATTGTGTTCTAAATGTGATTTCTTTTGAAAAAAGAAAGCAATTTATAAGTAAAACACACTATTTTTATACTTCTGCACTGCTAGTAAATATTCCAACCAATACAAATTTGTTTCTTGTCATCAAAATTTAAGTTCATCATCATGATGATAGTAGTAAGATGTGTAGCTACCAAATATAGACCCCAAAATAAAACTTAAAAAAAAAAAAAAAACACAGAACTTAGAGTACCTGTTGCAGACTGAATGTTTGTGTCCCTCCAAAATTAATAATTTGAAGTTTAGGGACTGGTGCCACAGCGCAGTAGGTTAACCCTCTGCCTGCGGCGCCAGCATCCCATATGGGTGCCATTTCTTCTCCCGGATGCCTCTCTTCCGGTCCAGCTCTCTGCTGTGGCCTGGGAAACCAGTACAAGTTGGCCCAAGTCCTTGGGCCCCTGCACCCGCTTGGGAGACCTGGAGGAAGCACCTGGCTCCTGGCTTCGGATCGGGGCAGCTCTGGCCATTGCAGCCATCTGGGGAGTGAGCCAGCAGAGGGAAGACCTTTCTGTCTCTCCCTCTCACTGTCTTTAGCTCTACCTCTCAATAAATAAATAAAAATCTTAAAAAAACATTTGAAGTTTAATCTCCAGTGTGTTGATGTTTGGACATGGGGCTGTTGGGAAGTAACTAATGCCCTTAGAAAGAGATAGATACTTCATTCTTTCTGCCATTTAAGATACAAGGAGAAGTAAGCTATCTACATTCTAGAAGACCCCACCAGAACCTGTCCATGCTAGCACTCTGAGGTTGAACTTCTAGCCTCCATAATCTTGGGAAATAAATGTTGGTCCCTTTTATTTAAATTAAAAGAGAAGGCATTGATGGGATATATGTGGCTAGCATTGCTTCCATGTGATAAGAAGAAATGAACTTCAAAATGCTGCTCCTTAACTAAGTACCTATTTCTTCCTGGTAGATCCAGTAAGAATTGAGAAAGAATAAAGTGCTGCAAAAATATGTGCGTGTGTGTATATATTTTGATTTTTTGCTCTTGTTTACATTTGCATATTTTTAAGTAGCAGAACAGTAACTCTGAAACTTGCTTTTAATTTAAATGAACTGTTCTTAATAATCATTTAAATCAATGTAGGCAATGATTAATACATTTGTCTTAATGGCTACACAGTGTTGTGTCAATATACTTAATTCAGGGGGTGTGTATGTGTGTAAGGCAGGGATTCTCCCCTACTCCAATATTCTGCCAAAATCAACAATGCTGAAAAAAACCGTAATTGAGTACATATTCAAGTGTGTGAGCTTGCTAGAGTCAAAGGACGGATGTGTTGTCATCGTTTAAACAAATTAACTGACACATAAAAATTGTGTAATTTATGGCATACCATGTGATGTTTTGATACATGTACACATTGTGTAATGTCCAATCATGGTAAACTTATCTCTTCAAATATTTCACATTTCTTTATGATAAAGTCATTTGAAACACTTTCTTCTAGTTTGCTTTTTTAGAGAAATACGCAGTACGTTTTCACCATCTATTAATATCAATTATGATCTTATAACTTATACCATTTAATTTGCATCTTCTTATTTGTAAGGTTGAAAAACATTTTATACTTTCTGAGCTTTTGGACTATCTCTTTCGTAAATTACTGTCATTGTTTTATTGTTCATTATCCTGTTAGGCTCTGTGAAAAACCTACTGGACTTTTTGATTTATATTTAACAGAGATGAAAATGTAATTTTACCTGTTGGAAATACTTTCCTCATCTAGTGTATTTTATTTTAGTTTCTTTAAAGAGGTTTTGCCACAGAGAAGTGTTTTTATTCATAAAGGATAAATTCTGTTTCCTTTATTGCTGCTAAGTATCCTTTTTTCATTATTTATATTTTTGTGTATAGATATCTTTTTTTTTTTTTTTGACAGGCAGAGTGGACAGTGAGAGAGAGAGACAGAGAGAAAGGTCTTCCTTTTGCCATTGGTTCACCCCCCAATGGCCGCCACGGCCAACGCACTGCAGCCAGCGCACCGCTGATCCGAAGGCAGGAGCCAGGTACTTATCCTGGTCTCCCATGGGGTGCAGGGCCCAAGCACTTGGGCCATCCTACACTGCCTTCCCAGGCCACAGCAGAGAGCTGGCCTGGAAGAGGGGCAACCGGGACAGAATCTGGCGCCCCGACTGGGACTAGAACCTGGTGTGCCAGCACCACAAGGCGGAGGTATAGCCTAGTGAGCCATGGCGCCGGCCTGTGTATAGATATCTTAAGTATGTACAATTATTTTTAATATGTTTAAAGATTATATTTAGATTTTATTACTTTTATTGTTTTTACTGAAATGGGGGAGAAAATTGCAGCAATCATAAGCACAAATTGAACTAATCAATGCAACAGTGAACTTGCTCAACAAACAGACCATCCCTACTTCATTTTCCTTCACTATCCATTTCACCTCCCCATTCCTCTCAAGCAAATGCTAATCACTGCGTTGACTTTCAACACTCCAGAGCAGTTTTTTCTATTCTAAAATATCTAAAATTGAATCACATACACTGAATTGTTTCTTAGTTTCTCAGTTTCCATACCACGCACAAAAAATATGATTTTAGTAGGAAATATATAGAAATTACAATATCAATAAGTATGATTGAATTATTATTTCTATCTCCTTTAATTTCTCTCAATTTATACATAGCTTATTTTTGTTATGATAAAATATACCTTGGGAATTTTCATTTTTGTTGTTCCTGGTGTGTGTATGTGTACATACATATATATACACATATATATTTATACTCATTCTTAAAAACTGCGTATGCTATGATACTCATATCTTAATACTTTTAATTCATCTCTGGACCTTATGGAAATCTCTATGTATTCATTTATATTGACTAAAAATTATAATAGTTTTATTTCTTCCTTTCCAAGCTATGAATTTAATATTTTTCTTGCCTTTTTAGTGCTAAGTTCTTTAATCAATTTTGTAAAGTCATCAATATTTTTGACATTCTGCATCTAAAAGAGATATTTATCAATTTTCAACGTATATTATGTTTACTTTTGGATTTGTGATATTTTGTATCAGATTAAGTAATTCTTTTTGTATTTCTACATTTTTATAATTTTATTTAAGGTAAACAGATCTCATGTATTTCATATAAACATTAGATTTTGGAACATAGTTATATTTCTCATCCTATCCTCCCTCCTGCCTATGCTCCCAATCATACTCCTCCTTCCTCTCTTATTCCCTCTATTAAATTTTTCAATGGTCTGCTTATGGTTTATTTTATACTCATAAGATTAACCCTACACTAAGTAAAGTTGAACCAATAGTAAGAACAAAAAAACACTGCTCCTCAACAGTAGAAACAAAGGCTGTAAAAATCATTGATCTCAAAATGCCAATTTCACTCCTATACATTACATTTTTGGTACCCTAATAGTTACCACAGGTCAGGGAAAACATACAGTATTTGTGTTTTGGGGGACTGGCACATTTCACTAAGTATAATGGTTTCTAGTTGCATCCATTTTGTTGCAAAAGACAGGATTTCATTCTTTTTTATGGCTGAGTATTATTCCATATATAGATATATATAGTATGGGTACACACACACACACACACACACCACAATTTCCTTATCCAGGCATCACAGTCTTCAGTTGTTGGACATCTGTGTTGATTCCATATCTTAGCTATTGTGATGTTGAATCATGTCAAGCATTTCCTGAATTAATAGGATTATGTGAATTAATTTTACTTTATTCTATTTAGTGTGGTGAATCTGTTAATTTTCAAGTTTTCAAGTATTTTTAAAATCTCTGGAATAGTTCTAACTATGTTGAGGTAAGTTACCATTTTTATGTAATACTCTATTCAATTTGCTAATAATGTGGTTAAGACTTTTACATCTCTCTTCATAAAAGAAAACCTCTATAATTTTTCTTTCGGATAATGCCTTTAGTGTTATTAATAAGATCAAATAATTTTTAATGCCCTGAGTGTTATTACTAAAATCTTTAAAGGTATTTATACAAGACAGGCTTTATTCTTTCTTAATTACTTACTATAGTAATGCACATTGAAACTACTATAAACTGGAGTTTTCCATAGACTGGGTGTTATTTGCAAATTAAATTTCTGTATTGAATATAGAAATATTAACATTGAGAGAGAGACAGAGAGAAAGGTCTTCCTTTTTCCATTGGTTCACCCAACCAGGACTAGAACCCAGGGTGCCGGCGCTACAGGCGAAGGATTAGCCTAGTGAGCCGCAGCGTTTTTATAACGAGGTTACAGAGTTTTGCAAAGGTAAAAAAAAACTTTTTGTTTTCTGTTTATTTTATGTTCATTTACTATTTCATTAATTTCTACTATTAAATTTTAGTTTTCCTTTGACGTTATTTGATGTTTATTCATGATTCTTTTTTAAAGCCATAAAATTGTTACAGGAGACTATGTGTGTGCAGGTCAGTTTTCTGAAGTACAGAGCCAGAATGTGAGGTATAGGATGACCTAAGAAAAATATCAGGTACTCACCATTTGTTTCTTTTGGTTTGTCAGTTTTGTTTGGTAGATTTTAATTCTTTTAGATATTATTTCTGTTATTTTCCCAGCTTTGTGTGTGTGTGTGTGTTTAGTAGAAATTTTAGTATGAAAGCTGGCGTCACAGCTCACTAGGCTAATCCTCCGCCTTGCGGCGCCAACATACTGGGTTCTAGTCCCGCTCGGGGCACCCGATTCTGTCCCGGTTGCCCCTCTTCCAGGCCAGCTCTCTGCTGTGGCCCAGGAAGGCAGTGTAGGATGGCCCAAGTGCTTGGGCCCTGCACCCCATGGGAGACCAGGATAAGTACCTGGCTCCTGCCATCGGATCAGCACGGTGCGCTGGCCGCAGTGCGTTGGCCGCGGCGGCCATTGGAGGGTGAACCAAAGGCAAAGGAAGACCTTTCTCTCTGTCTCTCTCTCTCTCTCACTGTCCACTCTGCCTGTAAAAAAAAAAAAAAAAAAGAAAGAAAGAAAGAAAGAAAGAAAGAAAGAAATTTTAGTACGAGTGATGTATTCCGTCATTACTAAAAGCCTGAAATAACTTCTGTGTATGATGTAATCTGTTTTTCCTCAGTCAACTGTGAATTATGCCAGTGTCCTTTATTATATGAATCATCATTTCTCTCAGAACTAAATGAATGTCAATTTTGCTAACTCAAACATTTAGAGTATGTGTGTCTTTATATCTAATTCTGACTTCTCTATTTTCTTGGATTACATATTTGCCCATTCCCTTATTTTAAAAATTACATTTGTTTTTGAATCAGTTTGTGCCAATTCTGCTATTTTTTAAAAACCATTTTCTATTTAATGGCCTGGAGCTCTATGGATATTGTAACTATTATCTTCTTAATGTACAAGATTGCAAGTATTTGCAATGTTAAATGATCTCATCAATAATCAAGGCACATAAACACACATAGAAATATATACACATATATTAGGGAAAGTCTTTGGAAATAATATTTTAATTAATTTCTAATTTTTTTTTTTTGACAGGCAGAGTGGACAGTGAGAGAGAGAGACAGAGAGAAAGGTCTTCCTTTTGCCGTTGGTTCACCCTCCAATGGCCGCCACGGCCGGCGCGCTGTGGCCGGCGCACCATGCTGATCCGATGGCAGGAGCCAGGAGCCAGGTGCTTTTCCTGGTCTCCCATGGGATGCAGGGCCCAAGCACCTGGGCCATCCTCCACTGCACTCCCTGGCCACAGCAGAGGGCTGGCCTGGAAGAGGGGCAACCGGGACAGAATCCGGCACCCCGACCGGGACTAGAACCCGGTGTGCCGGCGCCGCTAGGCGGAGGATTAGCCTAGTGAGCCGCGGCGCTGGCTAATTTCTAAAGTTTTTACTAAAATAGTTTTTGAGACAAAAGATAGAGAGATGGAGAAAGAGAGAACAAGAGCATCGGACCACAGCCAGGAGCCAGGAACGCCAAAGCCAGGAGTCAGAAACTCTCTGGGTCTCCCACATGGGAAACAGGAGCCTAATTACTTGACCCATCACTGTTGCCTCCCAGGCATTAGCAGGAAACTGGAGTCAGGAGTCAAAGGTGAGTGTTGAATCCAGGCACTCCAATAGGGGTTTTAAACCAATGTCTTACCTGCTAGGCCAAAGGCCTGCCCCGTGTGTCTGTGTTTGTGTGAGTGTACAGTTTTAATTTAGTTATTTTTTGTTATTTTAGTTATTTTTAATATAGTTATTTTTAAGTTAGTTTTTGATTCAATGTGATTTATAGATACAATTCTAAGAACATAATGATACTCTTTTCCTCCCTTCCTTCCTCTCTTCTCCTCTATCCCTCCCATCTCCATTCCTCTTCCTTTATGTCCTTTTTATTTATTTTTGAGATAACAATTTAAATTTACATTACTGTAAAAAGAAAAGAATGTTATTGGTATTTTGATTGGCATCACCTTGAGTCTGTAAATTGCTTTAAATAGTATGGATATTTTGATGTTATTAATTCTTCCAATCCATGAGCATGGAAGATTTTTCCAGTTTTTGTTTGTTTGTTTGTTTGTTTTCTTCTATTTTTTTCTTTAATGTGTTATAATTTTCATTGTAGAGATATTTTACCTCGTTGGTTAAATTTATTTCAAGTTATTTAAATATTATGTAGCTATTGTGAATGGACTACTCTCACAAGTTCTTTCTCAGCCATGGCATTGTCTGTGTATACAAAAGCTATTGATTTTTGTATGTTAATTTTACATTCTGCAACTTTACCAAACTCTTTTATGAGTTCCAATAGTGTCTTAGTGGAGTAATTTGGTTCCTCTATACATTGAATCATGTAATCTGCAAAAATAGAGATAATGTGACTTCCTCCTTTCCAATTTGCATACTTTTGATTTCTTTTTCTTGCGGAATAGCTCTGGCCAAAACTTCCAGGACTATACTGATTAGCAATGCTGAATGTGGGCATCCTTATCTGGTTCCAGATCTTACTGGAAATGCATCCAACTTTGCCCCATTCAATATGAGGATGTGAGTTTGTCATAAATTGCCTTGATTTTGTTGAGGAATGTTCCTTTTATACTCAAATTGCTTAAATTTTTTGTTCCAAAGATTTGTCTTCTAGCTCGGATATTTTTCCTTCTGCCCCACCAAATCTGTTGTTAAGGCCTTCTACTGTATTTTTATTCGACATATTAAATCCTTAATTTCCAATATTTTAGTTTGTTTTCTCTTCAAGAATCTCAATCATGGGAAAATTTTCCATCTATGTCATGTATGGATTTCTTTAACTCATGAATTTGCTTCTCATCGCTTCTGAGTAATCTTATGATCATTCTTTTGAATTCATTTTCAGGCAACTCATCAATCTCTTCATCTTCACTTCCTAATATTGAGGTGTTGTATTCCTTTGGTGGAATCATGTTGTCTTTTTTATTCTTGTTTCTTGAATTTCTGCATTTGTTTTTAGACATTTGTTCAAATACTTGTTGGTTTTCTCCTCAGATGGGTTTTTATCTTTGAACTATGCCTCTTTGGTTCAGTGGAGTGTCTGTTCTTTCACCCAGGGTGACACCCAAGTTGGACATGGTAGCTCTCTATTTTAAGTAGGGGCCTGTTGGTGTAATCACAACCTCAACTCCTCTCTTTCAAGGTCATCAATGACCAGGGTAAGTCCACAGTGGGTACAACTCCCATCTATGCTGGTGCATGAATGACACAAAGGACTGGTGTGGTCCCCAGTATGAGCAAGAAACCCAGTCAGACCTCTCAGCAAAGTTTAAAGTAATCACAGATCATTAAACTATAAATATAACATTCTTAACTATTGGTTTGACAAAGGTATAAAACAAAGTTGTGAAAAACAGACATTTCCTTTTTCCTTTTCTTTTCCTTTCTTTTTTTCCCCTACATTTTAGCTCCCTTATATAAGGGAGATGTGATAACTATCTTTCTGGGTATGGCTTATTTCGCTCAACATGATGTCCTCCAGTTATGTCTATTTTGCTGCAAAAGGTAGAATTTTACCCTTTTTATATAATATTTCATTGTTTTTATATTCCACATTTTCTTTATCTATTCATCTGAAGATGGACACCTTGCTTGATTTCAAATTTTGGCTGTTGTAAAAAGTGCTACTATAAACACAATGAATGGTGCAGGTATCTTCTTGATTCATTGTGTTCAAGTCTTTTGGGTATATACCCAGCAGTGGGATTGCTGGATCATATGACAAGTCTATATCAACCTTTTAAAAACATCTCCACACTGTTTTCCACAGTGGCTACACAAATTTACATTCTTGCCAATAATGTGTAAGTATTCCCATTTCCACATGCTCATCAACATTTGTTAGTCTCTGTGTTTTGGATTTTAGACATTTTAACAGGGGTGAGATAATATCTCATCGTGGTTTTGATTTGCGTTTCCCTGATGGCTAGTGATGTTGAGCATTTTTTTCATATGTTTGTTGGCCATTTGTATTTCTTCTTTTGAGAACTGTCTATTGAAGTAATGTGCCCATTTCTCAACTAGATTGTTTATTTTTTTGCTGTTGAGTTTTTTAAGTTGCTTATCTATTTGGGGTGTTAAGCATTTGTCAGACAGGTGGTTTGCAAATATTTTTTACCATTCTATTGGATGACCGTTCACTTGATTTATCACTTCTTTTGCTGTGCAAAAACTTCTAAGTTTGATATAACCCCAATTGTTTAGTTTTGCTCTTGTAGCCTGTGCTTTGGGGGTAATATCCAAGAAGTCATTGCCCACACTAATGTCCTGAAGTGTTTCTCCTACATTTTCTTCCAGCAACTTCATTGTCTCAGGTCTTAAATTTAAGTCTGGTAATTCTTGTGTTGAGTTTTGTATATAATGAGAGGTAGGGTAGGGTGTGGTAATGAGAAGGTCATGCCAAGATGGCTGCTGGCAAGAGAGCGTCAGTTATTCAGGAATGGCTTCAGAAGCCACCTGGCAATGGAGCCTGCCTGACAACAGGCTGTGATTAGTTAGGGCATAAACTGCCCCTTGACTGGATTGGCTGCCTCGGCTATATAAGCTGCTGTACCAACTGAAATAAGTGAGTCTGTGGGGTGCTCACCTCTGGCCTGCTTTCACCCGACTCCCGGGATCTGTGTGGTGACTCTGCGCCTCTTGCCCCCATCACGCTCCTCCTCTCAGAAGGAATCCACAGCAACAGTAGGGATCTAATTTCATTCTTCATATATACATCCAATTTTGCCAGCACTATTTGTTAAAGAGAGTGTACTTATTCCAGCTTAACTAACCACTGTATGGTTGAATCACTTTTGTCAAAAATCAGTTGTCTGTATGTATATGGATTAATTTTTAGGCTGTCTGTTCTGTTACATTGATCTATGTATTGGTGTTTTGACAGTACCATTCTGTTTTTTTTTTTTTTTTTTTTTTTTTTTTTTTTTTATTTTTTTTTTTTTTGACAGGCAGAGTGGACAGTGAGAGAGAGAGACAGAGAGAAAGGTCTTCCTTTGCCGTTGGTTCACCCTCCAATGGCCGCCGCGGCCGGCGCGCTGCGGCCGGCGCACCGCGCTGATCCGATGGCAGGAGCCAGGATCCAGGTGCTTTTCCTGGTCTCCCATGGGGTGCAGGGCCCAAGCACCTGGGCCATCCTCCACTGCACTCCCGGGCCACAGCAGAGGGCTGGCCTGGAAGAGGGGCAACCGGGACAGAATCCGGCGCCCCGACCGGGACTAGAACCCGGTGTGCCGGCGCCGCTAGGCGGAGGATTAGCCTAGTGAGCCGCGGCGCCGGCCACCATTCTGTTTTAATTAGTGTAACTTTGTAGCATGCCTTGAAGTCTGGTATTATGATGGCTTCAGCATGATTTTTCGTGTTCAGGATTGCTTTGGCCCTTCTGGGTCTTTTGTGAATCCATATGAATTTTAGGATTGCTTTTTTTCTAATTCTGTAAAGAATGTCATGGTATTTTGATAGACATTACATGGAATCTATAGATTTCTTTAGACAATTTAGACATTTTAATGATAGTGAGTCTTCTGATCTATGAGCCAGAAGTATTTTTCCATTTTTTTATGTGCTTGATGATTTCTTTCATTAGTGTTTTATAATTTTCATTTCTGTCACTAGTGTTTTATAATTTTCATTGTAAAGATCTTTCACTTCTTTGGTTAAATGTATTTCTAAGTACATTGATTTTTTGTGGTGATTGTGAATGGGATTTTTCTCTTGAATTCTCTTTCTGTGAGTTCGTTAGTAGCATGAAAAAAAGCAACTGCTTTGTGTATGTTTATTTTGTAACCTATAACTTTATTTTAATTGGCTTATTAGTTCTCACAGCCTTTTGGTGGAAATTTTTAGGTTTTTCCATGCCCAGCACCACGTCATCTTCAAACATGGATAATTTGACTTCCTCTTTCCCAATTTTGATTTTATTTCTTTCTCCTCTCTAATCGCTCTTGCTAACACTTCCTGCACTATATTGAAACAAGAGTGACAAAAGTGAACATCCGTATCTTGTTCCAGGTCTAAACAGAAATGCTTTCAGCTTTTCCCCATTCAGTATGATATTGGATGTTGCTTTGTGATGTATAGGCTTGATAATCTTGAGGAATGTTCCTCAAATACCTAATTTCTGGAAGGTTTTTTTTTTAATTTTTTTTTTATTTTTATTTTTTGACAGGCAGAGTGGACAGTGAGAGAGAGAGACAGAGAGAAAGGTCTTCCTTTGCCGTTGGTTCACCCTCCAATGGCCGCCGCGGCCGGCGCGCTGCGGCCGGCGCACGGCGCTGATCCGATGGCAGGAGCCAGGAGCCAGGTGCTTTTCCTGGTCTCCCATGGAGTGCAGGGCCCAAGCACCTGGGCCATCCTCCACTGCACTCCCGGGCCACAGCAGAGAGCTGGCCTGGAAGAGGGGCAACCGGGACAGAATCCGGCACCCCGACCAGGACTAGAACCTGGTGTGCCGGCGCCGCAAGGCGGAGGATTATCCTAGTGAGCCGTGGAGCCGGCTCTCTGGAAGGTTTTTATAATAAAGGGATGTTGAATCTGCATCAAGTGAGATGACCAGATGGGTTTTGTTCATCATCCTATTGATGTGATTTATGGCATTTATTGATTTGCGAATGCTGAACCACCCTTGCATTTCAGGGATAAATCCCACTTGATCACGATGTTTGATCTTTCTAATATAGTTTTGGATTTGATTTGGAAGTGTCTTCTTGAGAATTTTTGCATCTATGTTCATTGAGGATATTGTTCTATAGTTTTCTTTTCATGTTATGTTTTTGGTTTTGGTGTCAAAATAATGCTCACCTCATAAAGAGTTTTGTAGTGTTCTATTGTGTTTAATATTTTGGAATAGTTTGAAGATTATTGGAGTTACCTTCTCTTTGAATGTTTTGAAGAATTCAGTAGTAAAGCCATCCGATCCCAGACTTTTCCTTGATGAAAGACTTTTGATTACTACTTCAATCTTATTACTTGTATGGGTCAGTTTAGGTTGTCTGTATCTTCCTGATTTAATCTCAGTAGGTTATTTGAATCCAAGAATTTATCTTTTTCTTTGAGGTTTTCCAATTTATAAGCATATAGGTCTTCATAGTAGTTTCTTATGATCCTTTTATTTCAGTGGTATCAGTTATAATGTCTCTTTTTCATCTCTAATTTTATTTATTTAACTATTTTTGTCGTCTTTTTGTTAGTCTGGCTTGAGGCATATATATGTTGTTTATCTTCTCAAAAAACAAACATTTTCTTTTGTTGATCTGTATTTTTTGTTTCAATTTTATTTATTTCTTCTCTGATCTTTATTATTTCTCACCTTCTGCTGATTTTGGGTTTGTTTTGTTCTTGCTTCTTTAAGTCTTCAAGATGCATCATTAAATCTTTAATGTGAGGCATTTCTCTTTTTTTAATGTAAGCACTTAATGTTATAATTTCCCTCTTAATACTGCTTTTGCTATATGCTACAGGTTTTGTTATGTGTGTTTTCATTTTTATTTGTTTCAAGAAAGTTTTTGATTTCCTTTTTAATTTCTTAATGGCCAATTGATCATTCAGTATCATGTTCTTTAATCCAAGTATTTATGAGTATTATATTGTTCTTGTTGTTGATTTCTAGTTCTAGTCTTTTATGGCCTGAGAAGATACATAATATGATTTCAATCTCTTTAAATTTACTGAGACTTGATTTGTGGCCCAATATGTGGTCTATCTTAGAAAATGTTCCATGTGCTGATTCTGTAGGTGAAATCTGTAGCTGTTGGGTGAAATGTCCTGTAAATGTGTGTTAGATCCATTTGCTTGATAGCATGTTTCAGTTCTGATGTATCTTTATTGATTTTCTGTCTGAATGACCTGTCTATTGATGAGGGTGAAGCGTTGAAGTCACCCACTGTGTTGTAATGGAGCCTGTCTTCCCTTAGGTCTATTAGTATTTATTGGGTATATCTTGGTGATCTTGTTTTGCATGCACATATATTTATGATAGTTATGGCTTCTTATAATATAATGTCTTAATTTATTTTCACAGTTTTTCATTTAAGTCTGCTTTATCTTATATCAGGATACCTATGCCTGCTTTTGGTTTCCATTTGCCTGTTATATCTTTTCCAACCCTTCACTTTCAGTCTGTTTGTGTCTTTGTTTGCAAATTGGGTTTCTTGTAGGCAGCATATAGTGGGGTTGTGGTTTTTTTATCCATTCAAAAAACTTAAGTCTTCTAGAAGATGAATTTAATCTATTTATATTCAAGGTTAGTATTGATAAATAAGAATTGAGACCTGTCATTTTGTTGATTGGATAATGATTCTACATGCTCTGTTAGTGAATTTGGTGGTGACATGTGTTTCATGTTTACTTGTAATGCAAAACACCATTCAGAATTTCTTATAAGGCTGGTCTGGGGATGGTGAATTCTCTATTTTTGCTTATCTGGAAAATACTTAATTTCTTCTTCATTTTTAAAACTCAGCTTCGCTGCATATAATATTCTTGATTGGAAGTTTTCTTTCTTTTAAGATACAGTCTCTTCTGGACTGTAGGTTTTCCACTGAGAAGTCTGACGTTAAGCTAATTGGATTTCCTGTATATGTAACTTAACACTCTTACTATTTTTAGGATTCTCTCCTTGTCTTTAACATTTGACAATGTGATGGCAAAGTGCTTTGGATAAGACCTTTTTTTGGTTGAGTCTGCTTGGGGTTCTTTGAGCTTCTTGAATCTGGTTGTCCATGTCTCTTTCAAGATCTGGGAAATTTTCAAATATTATTTCACTTAGCAGGTTCTCAATGCCTTTTTCCTTTTCTTCTCCTTAAAGAATACATATAATACAAATATTTGGTCATTTAATGGTATCCATATTTCAAGTAGAAATTAGACTTGTTTCATTCTTTTTAAATTATTTTCTCTTCATTTTTATATGGTTGGGTTATTTTGAATTCTTATCCTCAAGGTCAGAAATTCTTCCCCTGATGTATTCTGCTATGAAAACTTGCAGACATATTTTTTACTAAACTGATTGAAGATTTCATCTTCATAATTTCTATTTTGTCCTTCTTACTGTGTTCTGTCTCCTTAGCAATATATTCATTCATGTCATGCATTGATTGCCTTATTTCCTTAATCTGTCTATCTGTATTTTCTTACATCTCATTGAGTTTCCTTTCAATTATTATTTTGAATTTATATCAGTCATTTCATATATTTCTTCAGTTCAGCATCTAATTCTGGAGGACTATTGTGTTCTTTAGGAGGTGTCATGCTACCTTGCTTCTTCATGTCTCCTGTGTCCCTATGTTGACATCTTTCCATCTAGTATATTTGCCCCTTCTTCTTTATGGAGTAAGTTTTGTTGGAAAAGAGTTTATGGTTCGGCTGGAATGCAGGCTATCACTTGACTTGTTGCTTTGGCTTTGGTTCTGTCAGTCCTGGTGTTGCAGGGTATAGTGGGTCATTGCCCAGATCTCCTGGGTGGGAGTGGATTTTTTTATGGACTGATTCTGGTAGCCCCCAGAAGCTAAGGTGAATCCTCCTGGCTCATGTAGAGTACATGAGCATTCCTTTGCAACTAGTGCCCCAAAAATTCCACAATTGCGGGATGCTGGGGATCTGTTCTTTCCCCCACACATGCCCTTACTCTGATTATGATGTGGTAGAAGCAGAATAGAGGTGCATTGCACAGCTTTTCACTGCCAAGTATAGCACTCGGTGTGGGCGAGGGAATGGAGGAAAGCAGCATGGCTTCCCTACTCCAAGCCGGGCCATTTTTAAGACCCATCAGCTCTCCAGGCTGAAGTAAAAGTCAGTGGATGACTGTGGAACTCTTTCTCAGCTAAAACTGTGAGTGGGGGGTGTGCAGCGATTTTTTCCTAAGTGGTGAGATGGCGGCTAACAGCAGGGAGATGACTGTGCCATGCTCCCGGTTGCAGTGGTGTCTGTCATCTCTCCTCTTGTCCCACAGAGTCTTTATTGTTATTTTTTTTCACTTTTTCCTGAAAATTTCCATCAATCATACCCATGGAAATTTAGTCCTTCCTTTGTTATTGTCATAACGCAGAGCAGTGTTAGTTAGTGTGGCTATACCGTATGCAGCCATCTTGGATTCCAAATTATTCTGCCCCATGTATATATATATATATATTTTTTTTTTACTTCACTTTTATTTGTGACTTTTTAGAGATAGCTTAAAATTTTATCTATAGGGCCGGTGCCGCGGCTCACTAGGCTAATCCTTCACTTTGCAGCGCCAGCACACCGGGTTCTGGTCCCGGTCGGGGCGCCGGATTCTGTCCGGGTTGCCCCTCTTCCAGGCCAGCTCTCTGCTATGGCCAGGGAGTGCAGTGGAGGATGGCCCAGGTGCTTGGGCCCTGCACCCCATGGGAGACCAGGAGAAGCACGTGGCTCCTGCCATCGGATCAGCGCAGTGCGCCGGCTGCGGCGACCATTGGAGGGTGAACCAACGGCAAAGGAAGACCTTTCTTTCTGTCTCTCTTTCTCTCACTGTCCACTCTGCCTGTCAAAAAAAAATTTATCTATAAAAATTTTTATATACATTTTAAAGTTTAACAGATAATCTATTTTCATTGCTTTTTATATGGTATTTTTCAAATTGGTAAATTCTGATTACTACTTGATTTTGGGAGATTTTCTATGTGAAAGTTATAAAATCTATAAGCAATAGTTTTAATTCTTACCATTGAATTTTTACATTTCTTTGTTTATCATTTTTTTTGGTGTATTGCTGAGCGCTCTACCACAATATTAAATAATGGTAATGATATCAAGGATTCTTATCTTAATTCTGCCCTTGATTTCATTAAGATTTTTTTAATGATGGTTGTAGATATTTGTGTATATAGCTTTTTCAACTTAAGAAAATTTTCTATTTCTAGTTTTTAATAGTTTTAAACAATAGTATACGCTAAAATATTTCTATTGCTTTCCCCACGTCTATTCAGATAACATTATTTTTCACTGGTCCATTAAAATAACAAATGACAATGATAGAATATCTGATATTAAAATAGTGTTTTATTTTATTCGGATATACTTCAGAAATTATTGGGAATTGTTATTTATACAATTATTTCCATTTGTATCTATTTTTCAGATGTTCTTTTTATAAGGATATTGATACTTTCTTAATTTCTTAGCTTAGTCGGGAAGTATAAACTTTTTTATTGCTTGTTTTCACCAAAATCAACTCATCTTTTTTTTAAGCTTTAAAAAAATTTTTGATTAACATATAGTATTGTATATTTTTATAGTGTAGAGTGCAATATTTCAACACATATATACAACATAAACCAAATAAATCAGTCTACTAGACTTTCCACTTTCCTATCATATCTTTGTGTTAGGAGCCTACCAGCTCTTTTCTTCCAGTTTTTTTAATTCCATAAATATTATTTTATTGTGAACTGTAGTCACCTCACTGTGCTATGTATCACCAGAAGTTACTATTTCTAGCTGACTATATTTTGGTATCTGTTATCCAAACTCCCTCTATCCCCTTCTCATCATCCTCCCCAGCCTCTAGTAATCATCAATATTATTCTAAGTTCTGATCCACCATTTTTTAAAAATGTTTGTTTATGAGAGAGAACATGTAATATTTGTCTTTCTGTGTCTCTGATTTATATGTTAATATAACACCCCAAGTTCCATTCATTTTGCTGCAAGTGTCAGGATTCCATTCTATTGTATGATTGAATGATATTCCACTTGGATATATGTACTCCAGTTTCTGTATCCATTCTCTCATTTTGATGACTTTCCTGAGTAGTTATTCAATCTGAAATTCTAGCCATTAATTCATTATTTGGCTAGTCATTCCATCTGATCAGCTACCGTTTTGTCAGGATCAAGAAATAGGAATTAATTTAGGAAGATGACTCTTCCCTGTCTCACAGTTAAATTTTTGTAATGGTATTTATTTTTCATTTTATTTGAAAGACACAACACACACACCAAGGGTGGGGATAGAGAGAGAGATCTTCCATCTACTGGTTCACTTCCCAAGTGTCTGCAACACCTAGAGCTGTGTCAGGCTGAAGAGTTTGGAACTCAGTCCAGGTCTCCCATGTTCATGGCAGGGATTCAAGGACTTATACTCTTACCTACTGCCTCAGAAGGTAAGTACTACTAAGAAGCTGGATGAGAAGTGGATGTGACAGAAATTGAACCAGGCACTCCAATATGGAATGCAGTTGTCCCAACCAGTGTTTTAATCACTGTCACATTTCTGAGACCATTTTGTGTGAATTGTATATAAGAATCATTGAGATCATTGTACTTTTTGCCACTAGCTTTACTACATGAGTCATGAAGTACTTTCCCCTAATCCATCTAATCTTCACATCTTTTAAATTGTTTAAGATAGAACACTTTTTAAATCCACAGATGATGGTTCACTGGAATTTCCTGACACAGTTCAACTTCATTTGCATGACATAAGACACATTTTCTTATTTGCCACAAGAAGTAATGTTGATGACTTCTTACAACCACCATATTTTTACTTTGAATAATTTTAAAACCCTGTGTTTCTCATAAAACAATTTACCTAGAGATAATTACTAAGTCTACAATCGATTTCTTCATTACCTTCTTTAACCAATTATGTAGAGTAAACTTTATAATCATCCCAAACTACATTGAGGGCTATCATTTTGGGCTAATATTCTTCCTCAACTACACCCTTGTTACTTGAAACTGACAGTGTTTTATATATATATATATATAATTGAGAGGCTTTGTGTAAACTCAAATGGATGATTCCATTATGAGGGATGTTTTTATGTGACACAAAAACCACATTTGCCTTAAAGGTATATATCCAAACTCCCTCCTTAAAGATATATATCTTTAAGGCAAATGTATTTTACTTTATATACATATATATTATATACATATATATATTTATATACATAAATATACTTTATGTATTTCCTGTTCAATTTTATTCCCTATAATTCTGAAATAATTTAAGCATTTAGGTTATAAATTCTTTAATGGTGAGGCTTTGTGTGTCTCTTTATAGATTTTTTTGTTTCTTTTTCGTTCAAGATTTACACCTGGGTGTTTCATAATATGTTGCATTTTATTGCTTATTTCTAGTTATATTATATTCCCATTAGAAGATACATGGGCAATTCATGGCCCCCCCTCAAAATAAAACAACCAAAAACCAAAAACAAAAGCTTTGGCAAACACTTCCACTGTGGAAGAAATTTCTGTCTTCCAAGTTATTCCTGTATCTCCCTTCCAACTGCAGGGGCTGGGAACAGCTCAGGCCAGTGGCACAGTGATCCTCCAGATCTAACAACGACAGCATGAACAAAAAGTGCTACCAAGATTAAGTCCACAGAGCCGCCCTCTCTAACAATATCAAAAGGATTTTGTCATTTAAAATATTCATAAAAGATTTTCACTCAGAGCCGGCCCTGTGCCGCAGCGGGTTAAAGCCCTGGCCTGAAGCACCAGCATCCCATGTGGGCGCCGGTTCTAGTCCCAGCTGCTCCACTTCTGATCCAGCTCTCTGCTATGGCCTGGGAAAGCAGTGGAAGATGGCCTAAGTCCTTGGGCCCCTGCACCCACGTGGGAGACCTGGAAGAAGCTCCTGGCTCCTGGCTTCGGATCAGCCCAGCTCCAGTTGTTGTGGCCAATTGGGGAGTGAACCATCAGATGGAAAACCTCTCTCTCTCTCTGCCTCTCCTCTCTCTATGTAACTCTGGCTTTCAAATAAATTAATAAATCTTTTTAAAAAAAGGTTTCCACTCAGCTTCTGAGAAAATAATGCTTCTCCAGCAGTACAAATATGGTTTTGCTGGTGCCAAAGACAGCAACATCTTATACCTGCCCTCTCAACTACAGGTGTCAGAAGAACATCTTCCAGGTGAAGGCAGGACACTTCTCTTCTATATTCCATAAGTTTCCAGAGAAACAGGGAAGGACCATGGCAGTTAGGGGTGCAGTCAACAAGCCATCCTCCTAGAATTTCTCCAGCTGAGTGCAAGTGGAATGTTTCAGAACCAGTCACTTTAGCTATGCATGGTCTTAACCACTGAGCCAAATACCTACCCCTATATTTTTTAACTTTTATTTAATGAATATAAATTTCCAAAGTACAGTTTATAGATTACAATGGCTTCCCCCCCATAATGTCCCTCCCACCCACAACCCTCCCCTTTCCCATTCCCTCTCCCCTTCCATTCACATCAAGATTCATTTTCGATTCTCTTTATATACAGAAGATCAGTTTAGCATACATTAAGTAGATTCCAACAGTTTGCTCCCACACAGAAACATAAAGTGAAAAATACTGTTTGAGTACTGGTTATAGCATTAATCTCAATGTACAGCACACTAAGGACAAAGATCCTACATGAGGAGTAAGTGCACAGTGACTCCTGTTGTTGACTTAACAAATTGACACTCTTGTTTATGGCATCAGTAATCACCCTAGGCTCTTGTCATGAGCT
Source organism: Oryctolagus cuniculus (assembly GCF_051225735.1). Taxonomy (NCBI): domain Eukaryota; kingdom Metazoa; phylum Chordata; class Mammalia; order Lagomorpha; family Leporidae; genus Oryctolagus; species Oryctolagus cuniculus. The sequence goes on along the minus strand of NC_142880.1, from coordinate 69,909,924 downwards.
GCCAAGGCTATGGAAGCCTTTTGAGTTCACCGACTCTGATCATATTTAGACAAGGCCATGATCAAAAGTGGAAGTTCTCTCCTCCCTTCAGAGAAAGGTACCTCCTTCTTTGATAGCCCCATTCTCTCCACTGGGATCTCACTCGCGGAGATCTTTCATTTAGGTTTTGTTTTTTTGTTTTTTTTTTTTCCCCCCAGAGTGTCTTGGCTTTCCATGCCTGAAATACTCTCATGGGCTTTCAGCCAGATCCACATGCCTTAAGGGTTGATTCTGAGGCCAGAGTGCTGTGTAGGACATCTGCCATTCTATGGGTCTGCTGTGTATCTCACTTCCCATGTTGGATCGTTCTCTCCCTTTTTTATTCTATTGGTTAGTATTTGCAGACACTATTCTTGTTTCTGTGATCCCTTTGGTTCTTAGTCCTACCATTCTGATCAATTGTGAACAGAAATTGATCACTGGGACCAGTGAGATGGCATTGGTACATGCCACCTCGATGGGATTGAATTCGAATCCCCTGGTATGTTTCTAACTCTACTGTTTGAGGTAAGTCAGCTTGAGCATGTCCCGAATTGCACATCTCTTCCCTCTCTTATTCCCACTCTTATATTTAACAGCAATCACTTTTCAGTTAAGTTTCAGCACTTAAGAAGAATTGTGTATTGATTACAGTATTCAACCAAAAGTATTAAGTAGAACAAACAAAAAAAATACTAAGAGGGATAACATATCAAGTTGTTCATCAACAGTCAGGGTGAGGGCTGATCAAGTCACCGTTTCTCATAGTGTTCATTTCACTTTAACAGGTTTCCTTTTTGGTGCTCGGTTAGTTGTCACCTATCAGGGAGAACAAGTGGTATTTGTCCCTTTGGGATTGGCTTATTTCACTCAGCATAATGTTTTCCAAATTCCTAACAGGGATCACTTTTCAGTTAAAATTTAAACACCTACGAATAATTGTGTGTTAATTACAGAGTTCAACAATGGTACTAGAACAAAAAAAATACTAAAATGGATATTACAATTTACATAGTCAAAACAATTCATAGGGGGTAAAAGTTAATCTTTCTCTCTTCCTGGTTTGCAGTCCTAGACCCTAGAGTTACAAAAAAAAACTCCACTTGTAATGTCTGCATTTCATAATACAGTGCTAGTATGAATCTTTAGATACTCCGCTTCTGATCCATTTTCCTGATAATTCATTGTGAAAGCAGCACTTGAATATCTTAAGTGCTTGGGCCCCTGTGGGAGACGAATGGAGTTCCAGGCTCCTGGCTTCAGCTTGACCAGCTCAGGAGGTTGGCAGGCATTTGGGAGTGAACCAGCAGAAGAAAGATTTGTTTCTGTCTGTCCTTCAAGTAGATACAAGGAAATAAGAATATATATGTATATTTATATATATATATAATACCATAAGCATGTGCTTATACACACATGTATGCACATGTATACAAGTTTAATGTATTTCATATATATAGATTTAGGAACATAGAGACACTTCCATCCCTACCATCCCTCCTGCCCATGCTCCATTCCTTCCTCCTCTTCCCTCTCACATTCCCACTCTTAATTTTTACAAAGATCTATTTTCAGTATACCATACAATCATAGAGTTAACCCTACACTTAGTAAAAGAGTTCAACAAATAGTATGAAGGAAAACAAAGCAAAGAACACTATTCCTCAATGGAACAGACAAGAGGCTATAAACAATCATCAAATCTCAAAATGTCTATTTTACTCCAATACATTACATTTCATGTACTGTATTAGTTACCTCAGATCAGGGAAAATATACAATATTTATCTTTTGGGGACTGGCTTATTTCACTAAGTAAAATGGTTTCCAATTACATCCATTTTTTTGCAGAAGACAGCATTTCATTCCATTTTTTAACAGCTCAGTAGTACTCCATAGTGTATATACCATAATTTCTTTACCCAGCCAACAGTTGATGGACATCTGGGATGATTCCATATCTTAGTTATTGTGAATTGTCCTGCAGTGAACATGGGGGTACATAGAACTATTTCATATGCTGATTTCTTTTGCTTTGGTAAATTCCCAAAGAGGGATGGCTGGATCATATGGAAGGTCTATATTCAGATTTATGAGGTATCTCCATACTGTCTTTCACAGTGGCTGCACCAGTTTACATTCCCACCAACAGTGCCGAATTATAGTTTTGAATATCTGTATTAATTGCACACAAAAATTTGCCTCACTTTTAAGACCTGTATAATATTTCGTTATATGGATAAATATTTATTTAAGTAATCCTCCATTGAAAAAAACTTTTGATTGTTGCAGTTCTTGACAGTTATAATGAAGATGTGAATAAATTTGTAGATATTTTAGACAGTAGAGATTTTTGGTAGTATAGATTTCTAGTAAAAGAATTGCTGGGTCAAATATTAAGCATGTGTTTTAATTAAAAATTATCTTCAAAAGCAGTTATAACAATTAAACGCCCTCTAATTGTGTAGGAGATTGTGCATTTATTCTTACTTGTGCAATGCAATTCTCACATTTTAAAATTATTTCCAATCTGATTCATGAAAATATGGAAACATTGAGATTGTGTAAATCATGGCTAAGGCAAGTTTGCATAAAAATAAGCCACTTTCAGTATTTATTTGTGAAGTGCACCTACTTGTCACCTTATTCTAATAAAATTTTACTGTTTTTCTTATTTATAAAGGAATTTCTTTATTAAGGAAGTCAGTTCTTTTTTACTCTGATATATATTATAAATATTTTCTAAGTTTGTGTTGTACTGCTATATTTTGGTTGTCTTGTCCTTATTACAAAAAATTTTAATGCATTTATAAATGAACTATATCTACTTTTATGGTTTCTGGATTTTGAGTCATGCATCAAAAGGCATTTCCTATCAAAGAAAAGGAAATCATATTTACTTTTAGTGTGTATGAATGTGTGTTTAAATTTTGACCATTGAGATTTTATTTTGATATAAGTAATAAGGTAGAAATCCTTTGCAATTGAGCTTTAAGTTGACCATAGTTCCAACTGACACATGACTGAAGCCTTGTGACAAACTCTGAGTTAGAGGCAACCAGCTATATGCTCCTGAATTTCTGATCAACAGAAATTGTGACAATATATTTTTTGAACTTCTAAATTTTATGGTAATTTGATTTTCAGCAATAAATAACAGATTATTTTTACTGACTTAGTAGGTGTCCTTAGTTTGTTCCAAATTTATTACAGATGTTTCTAGTTTTTAATCTCTTGCCCATTTATCCAAATTTTATTTAATATTTTTTAAGAATCAGGAATAGATGGGGCGGCGTTGTGGCATGGTGGGTAAAGCTGCCGTCTGCAGTGCCAGCATCCCATATTGGCACCAGTTCAAGTCCTGGCTGCTCCACTTCCAATCCAGCTCTCTGCTATGGCCTGGGAAAGCAGTAGAAGATGGCCCAAGTCCTTGGGCCCCTGTACCCGCATGGGAGACCAGGAACAACCTCATGGCTCCTGGCTTCGGATCGGTACAGCTCCGGCTGTTGTGGACAATTGGGAATGAACCAGTGGATGGAAAATCTCTCTCTCTCTCTCTCTGCCTCTCCTTCTCTCTCTGTGTAACTCTGACTTTTAAGTAAAATAAATGAATCTTTTAAAAAAAGTCAGGAATGAATATTGAATTTTACCAAATAACTTTATGTTTAGGTCATTCAACGGATTAATGTGGTGAAATGTATTCAGATTTTGTAAAACTATAATCTTGGAATAAACTACATTTATTTTCCTTATATAGTAATTTTCAAATGCATTCGGATTATGTTTATGTGATTTATTTATGATTCTACACTAATATTTATAAGTGATATATCTTTTTGTGCTTTGACTGTAAATAGTTTTGTCAGTCTACATTCTGGAAAAGTTTTAAAAGTGCTGGAATTTTCCATTCTTTATAGGTTTAATTGACTTCACCTGTGGCTTGATCCAGAGATGATGTTTTTTACAAGTAAATATTTGAAAATACTCTCAATTTTTTTTATTTTATATTTAATCTGTGATACTTCATATGTTTCTAGAATAAGCTATAATTCCATATTTTAAAATATTTATTTATGGAAAATAATGTTTCTTTAATATTTCTGAATACCTCGAATTAATTCCCCATTTTCAGGCCTTATCCTTCAACTGATATTAGTTGGAAGTAAATACTCCAGCTTCTTTCTCACTCAGGTGGAATAACCCTGAGGCATGTTCCATTACTTACCATAATTCCCTATCTAGATACACACCAGTTAAACACAGCAGGAAACTACTCAGCATTTCACCCTTTTGTTGAGCTTATTTGTCTTCACTGTCTCTCTTCTTCCCTGCCTACCTGGTACTTTTGGGAACAACCTCCCAAAAGTTCTCTGAACTGAAATTCTCATCCCAATGTCTAAAAGGGGAAGAAGCAACTACCTACCTCCCCAGGTAGAAAGACTCTTTCAGTAGCCCCAGAACAGATTCATTAAAGTTTTTCTTTACCATTAATTCTTTTTTTTTTAAAGATTTATTTATTTATTTGAAAGAGTTACACAGAGAGAAAAGGAGAGGCAAATAAAGAGGTCTTCCATCCACTGATTTACTCCCCAATTGGCCACAGGGGCCAGAGCTGTGTCCATCCGAAGCCCGGAGCCAGGAGCCAGAAGCTTCTTCCAGGTCTCCCACGTGGGTGCAGGGGCCCAAGGACTTGAGCCATCTTCTACTGCTTTCCCAGACTATAGCAGAGAGCTGGGTTGGAAGTGGAGCAGCCCAGAGTCGATCCAGTGCCCATATGATATGCCGGCACTGCAAGCAGCAGCTTTACCCTCTACAACACAGCACTGGCCCCTACTATTTATTCTTACACTTTTTCCTCTTTTCCAAGAGTCAGAAGAGGGAGAAATTAGGAATTGTAAGCTGGTAGCTAACAATGAGAAGAAAGTTCTTTGCAGGAATACTACTTTCAAATTCAATGAACTAGAGAAGTAGTTAATTTTTTTTCATTCATCATTCCATGATTCATTTTGTTCTTAACATCTAATGATAAAGATTTCATATATTAGTATAAAATATTATATCATATTATTATTTCTAAAAATTGCTGAAGAAAAACATGGCTGTCATAAATCTAGTTTGCCCTTCTAAATTAAATGTGCTTTAAAGCACATCTGAATTTGCCAACATTTTATCTTTAGAATCTAGTGTAATGTTCCAAAATCTGGAGAACTTTATGAGTGTTAATAACAATTTGAGATTTATAGCTCCCCACACAGTGTGGGATTCTTCCAAATAATGAAAAACTAATGCCAAAGAAAATCTAGTAGAACCTTAATATTTAAAGAACTAGTTGTAGTCCAGAAAAAGGACACAGCATATTCTGCAAATCCCTTATTTATTAATCAGTCATTAATATACCAGAATCAACTTTTCTCAGAACATGAGTTTCTCTAGTGATTGATTATGACCTTGGTTATATATCTTTAGAACCACTATTTTTAACTTTCTTTTAAAACATTATCTGAAAGGCAAAGTGAAGAGAGAAACAGATTGAATGCTCCCACTTGCTGGTTCACTCCCCAAATACCTGCCGGGCCAAGGCTTAAGCTAGAAACCGGGAACTCAGTGTAGGTCTCCTATACAGGTGGCAGGAACCCAAGTACTTGAGCCAGCTCTGCTACTTCCCATGGACAGCATTAGCAGGAACCTGGAGTCAAGAGGCGGTAGATATCATAACTAGGCACTCCAGTATAGGGTGCGGCTGCCTTAACTGCTAGGCTGAAAAACCACAACCAGGTCTGATGTTTCCAATTCTGATTATGATGCCCAGAGGTATTTCTGACATAACCCACTTCACTCAGTTACAGAACAGGCTTAGGAATATTCAGTATTGAAGCTTTCTAATGAGGAGAGCCTCATGCTTATCCAACACATCAGACTGCCTGCTACATTCGTGCATCAAACACATTAATATCTGAAAGGGAGCTAATTGTCTCGGGAAGGCTCCTAGTCTATTTAAATTAACAGCTTCAATAAGTTTGTTTTAACTACAGTGTATATTTCCTGGGAAGTGATTTACTTTTCCATGATCATTTAACAACGCTGTTTGTTCTTAGTTACATCTCCTCCATACAGATTCATGACTTTGGACAGTGTGGATTTTAAAGATTGACCTAGCTTAAACAGTTATAGAAAGAATTTTGTTGTGAGCATATGGTTGGATTCAATTCATGTTCTCTTCAGATTTGTAATTTCATCTTCATATAACTATTGATAGTTATAAAGAAATAATAACATAATTCTTTTATTATTATTCTTAAAACTTATACAGATGAGGAAATATTGTTTTTATTAAGACACTTTTTCAAAATTTGGACTCATTATTCAGAGTATAATTCAGAAAGTGACAGTTTTAATGAAGTGTGTATATAAACTATTGTTAATAACTTACATTTCCTCCTTTGGTATTTTTAACTTACGACCTACATTGATGAGAGCTTGTTAAATAAATTTAAAGAAGCTTTATAATTAAATTGTATATTCATTTTTCTAACTAAGTTGTATAATATTGTGAAAATTAACAATTGAATTTAATGTATTTTTTCTCTTGGATAATAGCCCAAGAAAACTAGGTTTCTAAAGAAGAATTTAAAATGTGATCATAAATATAATGAGCTATTTTCTAAGGCTAGTCATTTGGTTGTTACTACATGAAGTGGTAAGCTAAGTAAAATATATCTTGAAAATCTATGCATTTACTTATTCTCATGTAAGTGGAAAGAACAGAACTTTATCTGTTGTCCCAGAAACCTTGAACGAAGTACTAGCCTCAGCCCCTATCTGGAGAGGGAAGATACCCTAATAAATCAGGATTGGGGGTGCCAATTGGATATTCTGCAAATGAGAACACTAAGACACAAAACAACCCAGTACTCTCTTGAATAGCTACAGACAGAACCAAGTTAGAAAAATGGATTATGTCTGCTGATAGTTCACCAGTCATGTTGCAACTTCAGTAATAAAATAACTGTTGTATCCAGGAAGTCACTTTTTCAGGAACCACAAAAGTTGTTCTTGACCTTCTGTGTGTCAAGGAGGCTAATTGTCATATTTTCCATAAATATAACTTGTGAAGACATATGGAACTCTGTTAGGCCATGTTCCAGGGTGACACCATTAAGATTTAGTCCATATTTGGTCTTTCCAAGCTTTCCTGCTGCTTCCTCAGCCCAGCCTGGGAAAGTTGCCCTTCCCAACAGAAGGAAGTGCTTCTGTGGTTCCTTATCTTTCTGTCATGGTACTTTTCTACTTTGCCTTATTTCTGGTCTGTTACCTGCAGTGAATGTTATACTTTTTGAATACAGAAAAAACGCCCATTTTTTATGATTCAAAATGCTATTATTGCTTAGAATTAAACAGGTGCCTAATAAGTGCTTAGTTTCTGAATGAATAAGGTAATGATTTTTTTAGGCCTTGTGTACTATTGTGTAACTGGATAAATAGGTAGAGCTGACTATCAGCTAATCATGATATTAGCTGATATGGGTTCCTATGGTTTTCTTTTAAGGGTATTTGAATTTTCGTTGAGTATACATCAGTTTAAAACAATTCTGATAATGGATTTTCAGGAATTGTAACAGACAATAAGACAATTTTTTTTTCAAACAAGGATACTCTCTACATCACATCATGTATACAGCTCAGTCTACCACTTCAATCAGCCAGCCTGTCTTGATGTTGTGTACAGTTGTACAGATACATACATCTGCAGAGAAATCCAGTGGCGTTCTTGGATGCTGCAAGTGATCCTGAGTAGATAAAAATTCCTTTGGCTTCTTTGGCAATAACTCTTGTATGAGATGCAATGAAAGAGAAGACAAAATTTCCTGTCTTGTTAGCAATGGTATAGTGACTAATTGAAACTTAGTAAGCATGTGTCTAATGGTGGCTGAGACATCCTCTCTTCACTATTTTGCTTCTCACCTGGTAATGATTCTAAACATATGAGATTTGAGTAGACTTAAATCATTAGTTCCTAGTTAGAACAGCAATCCCAAACCAAGCAATGTGTGGCATTTTCAGAAATGTTTTATTGGAATGATCAAGGGGTTGAAAGACTGGAGTTAGGTATAATGATCATTTCCTTTAAATGGGAGAAGGTCATGATGAAAGTTGCTTTTTATCAATAATTAGAGTTCTATAGCAGCAACATGTCCTAATTATGATATTTAGATCACTAGCACATGAACAATGTTATTTAGATTTTGCTAAGGAAAATTACCCCAGGCCATGTGGCATCTTATGGAGTGATTGAGTATAACGCTATTTGTGGTCTACATCTCACAAACTCACCCAACCCTGTCTCATATACACAATCCATCTGGATTCATTTATTAAGAGTACTTTAGTGTTGAATACAGATCTTTAAAAATGGCACCTCAGTGAGCCTCGAGATGAAAACAAACATCCCTGCATCCTATTAAATTTTAAATGGAAAATATGTGTGGTGAGATACAGTGAAAGTTAAACATCTGATGAGCAATAAACATTTGTGAATGATCACAGTTTTCTTTGAATGATTTCTTCAGGAAGAGAGGCAATGAAATCAGAAAGATCTAGAATCAGAAATTAGAATGTATCTAGATATTATTTTAAAATTATTTTCTGAGTGTATTTGTAATAAAAGAATATTTCTGCACCATTTATATTCACAGTGCCAGGCAATATGTTAGATATCAAGGACAGAAATTACCCTTCCTTGGACTGGTGAGCCTGAAATGTAAAAACAGAATTTCTCAGAGAGAACAATAAAGGTTGATTGTTGGTACAGCTACCTGGGCTTTTTTTGGTACTTGTCAAGAGTGAGAAAGAAATAACACTAACTTGATGTTCCCACAAACACAGGTGAACATTAATCACCTAGAGAATTTTCCTGTTCCAATTTATGTTGTTGGTCCAACTGAGCTTGTCACAAACAGCAATCTAAAGTTACCTGACCTAAGTGGCTGCTCAATCACTTTGCTCACAGGACGACAGTACTTTAAAGTTTTAGAGCCCTCTTCCGTTTCAGGAAATTTTACCATTTATTCTATCTAAAGTTTCATTTGCTTAATGACTTCCTCATTTGATCAGCTAATGTGCTTTTTCATTCCTTTATCTGTTTGCCTTTTTATTTTGTTTAGTTATTCTTTGGTTTAGCTATGATTAATATAATATTTCCTCCAAAGTCAATACCTCTAACCTCTGAAAGGCACAAGGCCAAAGGCCAAATGACTTTAACTGCCAATGCATGAAAACTCTCAAGGCTTAGTGGGTGAGTGTCACTCCAGAGGGCATATAAGGGGGAGGGAGATGTCTACACTGTCAGTCACAGTGAAGTGCCAACTCTGAACCTCAGTAGTTCAAAATGAAGTCCTTTAATTGGAGCAGCAGAGCTTTTAAAGGTCTTTCCTTTCTTGTTTATTTGGGCATTTGTCCCATTAATTGGGATGGCGGAATTGAGGAGGTTGTAGGAACATGTACAATAAGCACAAGGGGGAGTTACCAACCCTGGGTGAAGTGTGGCTACTTGGAGCTGTCAGAGGGGACGTGTTTTGTGGAAAATACTTAAACACACGTCTGTAAAATGTTTAAGAGAATTTGTGAATAATATAATAATACTTTAAAGTTTTACTAAGCAGATTACTTCCTCATTTGTAGTGAGACAAACTTATAAAGCAACGGAAGAAATCTTAGAGGCTTTAAACATATCAATATGTGTGCATTGTTTCTTTGTCAGGTCTGTGATTTTCTTTTGGTCAAAATCAATACCAGATGTGTTAGTACTTAATAAATGTTAGTTAAATGGGATAATTTTTGCTTATATTCATCACAATTTTCTTTCAATTATTTGTGGTTTTATGTTCCATGAATTGTAACTGTATTTTGTGTCTTCTTTCTTTTTAAGTTTTACTTTTGAGCTTCCTTTTCATTTTTTCCCCAGAATGTTCAAGTTTTGTTTTAGGGATTAAACTTTATATTATTTTTGTCACTTAATTTTGTCTTTGTTCTGTCTGGGGTACTTTTTTTTTTTTACCATTTTTTGCCAGTGTTCAATTGTCCTAGTTTTCAGTTTAAAGAACTTTAAATTTTCCACAAAATTATTTGGGTCCTTTGTAAAATTTATGGTTCTTCTGAAGACATTTATAGAAATTAGAAATTGAAAATGTGCTATATTAGAAAAGTTGTTGTTGTCTATACAATGAATGGAACAAGTACTTTGAAATTCCTGGTTCTTAGTCTCAAGACCATTTTTAAACTAAGTATTTTGTTAGTTGGGAAATAATTCTCACACTTTATGCCAAATGCTATATAATACCTGGCATATAGTTTACATTCAGCCAATGAACATTACTTTCTGTTAATTTATATGCTTTGAACCCAAGGAAATAATTTTATGTGATTAATCCTTTCATATCAGGGAGAACCTTACATTTGAATCAAATTGTCAGGCAAATAAGACAGACTTTCCCTCCATTGTGGCAGTCACTTTATCTATCTCTTAGGCCAGTCATGAATACCAGAGTCATTTGAAGATCTTTTCAGTACTGCCAAATGAACATACACCAGCTATTGCAAGAAAACTCTTAATAATTGTCTTAAGTCATGTTAGATATCTGAGGGCTATCATTCATGAAAAAAGTAGGTATGATATTCCTATTCATGCTGATTATTATTCATGAATATTCCAAGTATCACAAATCACAGATTGAACAAAGGCTATCACTCATCTCTTGCTTTCAAATGTCTTTACAATCGATCTGGAATGTCACATATTTCATTTGGTGGTAGCAGTCATGAAAATATCCAAAATGACTGTAACAGCATGGCAGGTCCAGTCTGGCTGTAACATATAAACATAAGTATCATTAGCAAATATGGGCCAGATGTTCATTCTCTGAGAATCCATGGAAATGATTACTTATGTTATGGTATATAGTCAGTCTTGACAGGAACAAAACAAACTCCATTTAGAATATAAGGTAGTACCAAATTTCAAATGATTCTATAGCATCTCTAGGGGAAAAGTCATCCATTTTTTAAAGTATAGTTGAGGATATTTTTATCTTTCTTCTTTTTGGGAAATTTATGGCTCATAAGTTGCTCAACAGGAATAATCTTCCAATCTATTCCTAATTATGGTTCCCTTATTGATACACTTGGTCATAATGTCCTAATTTAAAAGAATGAGATTTTTAACTATGTGATATCAATTATTTTCAGTTATTCTAATTTCACCATCTACTAACAATAGTAAGGGAGATAAGTCAATGAATATTCATTACTTAAGTAGCCATCACTTTTTAAAAAATATTTTATTATTTATTTGAGAGGTAGAGTCACAGAGAGAAAGGTCTTCCATCAGCTGATTCACTCCCCAGATGGATGCACAGGTCAGAGTTGGGCCTATCGGAAGCCAAGAGCCAGGAGCTACTTCGAGGTCTCCCATGGGGGTGCAGGGACCCAAGCACTAGGTCCATCCTCCACTGCTTTCCCAGGCCATAGTGAGAACTGGATTGGAAATGGAGCAGCACAGACATGAACCAGTGCCCATATGGGATGCCAGCATCACAGGTGGAGGCTTAGCCTGCTATGCCACAGTGCCAGTCCCCACTTTTCTTAAGTTAACATTTTTGTTCAGGTGACTAGAGTATCCACATCAATGGGATTTGAGACAAAATTTCATTTATAATCTTACAGAACACATTGTTTTAATATAGCCTATTTTGCTTCTCCTTATAAACACGAAGGTCCAAGGAAATTCTCATTTTTTTTGGACAGGCAGAGTTAGACAGTGAGAGAGACAGACAGAGAGAAAGGTCTTCCTTCCGTTGGTTCACCCCCCAAAATCGTGTTTCTGGACGCACTGACCTAGAATTATCTTACACTGAAGTAGAAACAGAAATGCAATACTACTTATTAAAATATGGCTGAAAAGTAAAATAATGCAATCGCTTCTACAGAATGAATGATTTTCAAACTTGAATTTCATCACAGTATATTAAAATAATGCATTTGTTGGGGCCAGCGCCGTGGCTCACTTGGTTAATCCTCCACCTGCGGCACCGGCATCCCATATGGGTGTCAGGTTCTAATCCCGGTTGCTCCTCTTCCAGTCCAGCTCTCTGCTGTGGCCCAGAAGGGCAGTAGAGGATGGCACAAGTGCTTGGGCCCTGCACCCACAAGGGAGACCAGGAAGAAACACCTGGCTCCTGGCTTCAGATGGGCGCAGCGCTGGCCATAGTGGCCATTTGGGGAGTGAACCAGTGGAAGGAAGACCTTTCTCTCTGTCTCTCTCACTGTCTATAACTCTACCTGTCAAATAATAAAAAAAAAAAAATGCATTTGTTGAGGTACTTAATCAAGTCACGACTGTTATTACCATAGACAATTACTTTGGGGCATTAAATCAGTTAAAATTTACTGTAAGTGTACTTGTAAATATTTTTCATATTTTACAATTTCATATTTTAATCATATCAGCATATTTGAAACAATAGTTTTCAGTGAAGTTGGACATAAATTGTCTTTACGATGAATAACAAAAATAATTTTCAGACTAACCTTGAGGGTTCATACTTTCAAAGACATTCCATTGATATCCACATCAAAATTATGCAGTTGTGCTGCCTGTAATAGCCCTAAATTTATTTCCCCTTAAGAGTTCACATACATGAACGAAAATCTGAAAATTACTGAATATGCAAGATTGGCTAAGCATTATAAGTCCATCTCTTCACTTGAAATTTGAAATGTGTTGAACATTATCTATGAGTTGTACAAATCACAGATTCATAGTCATTGCTGGATATCAGAATTGGTATGAAAATGCTGTCCTAATAGAATGTCAACACCAGAATCCTGTAGCTAATGAATCAAAATGGTTTTTTTCTTCAATTTTAATTTTGAATTATACAAAAAATTTCCCAGTGAGAGTCTTGTAATTACCTTTTATGCTCAAGCATATGATTTTTAAAAAATTTAAAAATTATACATTATTTTACTTTAAACGTGATTTATAATTATTAATCATTTTTAGCCTAACTAATCACATACTTATTGTTGTCTTCTTGCACTGAGAATATTGCCAGTTCTTTCCAGGCTTCTTTTATTTGTGTATATCAGAAACTAAACTCTACTCCACTGCAGCTAAAAAATTAGCCATAAATCCTAAGACTACTTAAATTAGTCACAATTAGGTATTGACAAGCTAAACATTAGCACTGGCATACACTCTGTTGAATTTGTTCTTTTCATCAATATTGTTTTTGATATATTTGGATTTCTTTTTTTTAAAGATTTATTTATTTTTATTTGAAAGTCAGAGTTACACCGCAGACAGAGGAGAGGGAGAGAGAGAGAGGTCTTCCACCCGATGGTTCACTCCCCAATTGGCCACATCAGCCAGAGCTGTGCCGATCTGAAGGCAGGAGCCAGGAGCTTCTTCCAAGTCTCCCACACAGGTGCAGGGGCCCAAAAAGTTGGGCCATCTTCTACTGCTTTCCCAGGCCATAGTAGAGAGCTGGATCGGAAGAGGAGCAGCCAGGACTAGAACCGGCACCCATATAGGATGCCTTCGCTTCAGGCCAGGATGTTAACCTGCTGCACCACAGTGCCAGCCCCATGGATTTTTTTTATAAATATGTTTTTGTGAATTTAAGGTTCTCCCTGAATAAAATTATATTTTCCTCCCTTTAACTTTTTATGTTTACGTATTTACTTTCATTTGACAGAAGAGAAGAGTTGGTACTCAAACTCGCATTTTGATATGGGATGCAGGTGGCAGCTTAACGCACTGCACCACAACAACTACTCCCCTTCTTTTTTTTTTTTTTTTAACATTTATTTATTTATTTGCAAGGCCTTCCATCTGCTGGTTCATTCTCCAGACAGCCGCAACGGCCAGGAGCCTGGAATTTCTTCCAGGTCTCCTCAAGTGGGTGTAGGGGCCCAAGGAATTAGGCCATCTTCCACTGCTTTCCAGGCCATAGCAGAGAGCTGGATTGGAAGTGGAGCAGCCGGGACTCGAACCAGCACCCATACAGAATGCCAGCATTGTAGGCAGCAGCTTTACCCACTAGACCACTGCACTGGCCCCTCCCCTTCCTTTAACTGGAATATCAAGTTCTGATATCTCAGAAAATTACTTCTGGATTTGCATGTATCTCTTTGTCAGTAATATGCTTCATGGCATTTAGTGACTTGCAGTGTTTTAGTATGATTGTCCCATAATTTCATGTATACCATCTTCTCATACAGTACTCTTGGACCTTTCTGTTGTATTTTTTGTGTATTTTCCTTTTTTTGAAGCATTTTTTTAAATTAAAGGGCAGGCAATACTATACATAGCTACTAGTGGGATTAAGAAAACATTTTTCTTAAAGTATAAATGAATTCTCATAAACCAGTTAATTTATATACATTAATCTCCATATGCACATATATTTAAAGATGTTTCTTAGTATCTTTGGAGGGTGACTCCAGGACTCCCAGGTAGATGCTAATATTTATGAATGCTCAAGTCCCTTATTTAAAATGGCATAGTATCTGCATATAACCTATGCACATAGTCCCATTTACCTTAAATCAAGTCTATATTATTAGTAGGAGAGAGAGAAAGGTCTTCCTTTTTCCGTTGGTTCACCCCCCCCAGTGGCTGCTACGGCGGGTGTGTTGCGGCTGGCGCTGTGCCGATCTGAAGCCAGAAGCCAGGTGCTTCTCCTGGTCTCCCATGGGGTGCAGGGCCCAAGCACTTGGGCCATCCTCCACTGCACTCCCTGGCCACAGCAGAGAGCTGGCCTGGAAGAGGGGCAACCGGGACAAAATCTGGCGCCCCAACCGGGACTAGAACCCGGGGTGCTGGTGCCACAGGCAGAGGATTAGCCTAGTGAGCTGCGGCGCCTGTCTTGTATGTAATATTGATACTGTATTATTTAGGAAACGGTAACAAGAAACATCCATACATGTTCAGTGGAGATACCTTTTGTTGTCATTTTATTTTAAACTTTTTATTAATATGTAATATTTGTTTATTGTGGCATGCAGTGCAATAAAATATCATATAATCACAGTATAAACCCATCAAGTTAAACAACTAGTCTTTCCATTTCCTTATCTTTCCTGTGTTTGGAGCCTCCCACTGCCTCTGTTGCAATTCCTTCTAGAGTGTAAAATATATTATTAAAAACCATAGTCATTCCACTGTTTTAGAACACTAGAACTTGTTACTTCTAAGTGACTATAGGTTTTTTAACTAACCTTCTTTTATCCTCCCTCCCCTCACTCTTCCTAGCCTCCAGTAACCACTGTTTCCATGTTAGATTGAACATATACACACACATACACACACACACATTTGACTGCAATATATGAGAGAGAACATGTGGTATTTGTCTTTCTGTGTGTGGTTTATTTTATTTAGCAATGATTTCTAGATTCATCCATTTTGCTGTAAAGAGCAGAGTTTTATCACTTTCAATGGCTGAATAATATTCCATCTTATGTATATTACATATGTATTCCATCGTATGTATGTTACCAGATTTTCTTTATTCACCCAACCATTCCAGGGACTCCTAGGATGATTCCATATCTTGGCTATTGTGACTAGTTCTGTAATGCGTATACTGATTTCATTTCCTTCAGATATATACGCAGAAGTGGGACAATTGGGTTATATGCTCAATCTATTTTTAGATTTTTTTTTAGGAATCTCAATAAAATTCTCCATGTGGCTGTACTACTTTGCATTACCACAGATAGTACATAGTGATTCCCTTTTCTACACATCCTCGTCCATCCTTTTTTTTAATCTTTTTAATAACAGACATTCTGATGAAAGTAATATCTCATTGTGGCTTTGATTTTCACTTCCCTGAGATCTTCAGACACCGAGCATTTTTCACGCATTTGTTGAGCATTTGTATTTCTTTTGAAAAATATCCATTGAAATTGCCCATTTCTCAACTGAGTTGTTTTTTCTTTGTTATTTGGTTAGTGATCATTACATATTTTGAATATTAGTCATTTGTCAGATTAATACTTTGCAAATATTTTTTACTACTCTGTCGGTTTGCTTCACACTCGTGATTGTTTTCTTTGTTGTGAAAAATCAGAGAAAGGCACTGTATCATTAATAATAGCTAAACAAAATTTAGGAACAATTTGAACCAAGGACATGGAAAAGAGCTCTGCAATGAAAAGCAAAACACTCATGCAAGAAATTAAAGAATAGGGCTGGTTCTGTGGTGCAGTGGGTTAACGCCCTGGCCTGCAGTGCCAGCATCCCATATGGGCGCCAGTTCTAGTCCTGGCTGCTCCTCTTCTGATCCAGCTCTCTGCTATGGCATGGGAAAGCAGTAGAAGATGGCCTAACTTTTTGGGCCCCTGCATCTGTTTGGGAGACTGGGAAGAAGCTCCTGGCTCCTGGCTTCGGATCGGCACAGCTCTGACCATCGCGGTCATCTGGGGAGTAAACCAGAGGATGGAAGACCTCTCTCTCTGTCTCTACCTCTCCCTGTAACTCTGTCTTTCAAATAAATAAAATAAATCTTAAAAAAATAAAGTAAATACACAAAAAAGAGACATATCTCTCATGTTTATGATTTGGAAGAATTAGTTTATTAAAATGTTGATATTTCCTCAAGTAATTTACAGTTTCAATGCAATACCTATTAAAGTACCAATGACATTTATCACAGAGCTAGAAAAAAAATCCTAAAATTAATATGGAAGTACAAAATTCCCCAAATAGTCAAAGCAATCTTGAACAAAATAACAGAGTTGGAGACATCACAATAACAGATTTCTAGGTATAGAGCCTTTGTTACCCAAGCAACAGGATACTGGCATATAAACAAGACACAAACACCAGTAGAACACAATAGAGATCCAGAAATGTGACTGTAGACGGAACCTCTTTCTACTGAGGACAGCTTGATAGGGCCCTGGGAGAGTCCTGACTGCTATCCCTCAACAACGTGCCTTTTCAGCATGAAGCAGCCAGAAGATCATAGCCCTTTCCCTAATGGCAGTTAGACTTACTCTTCAGAGGGGGCATTGGTGGGAACTCCAGGGACCCCTAGAAAGGGAATGATGAAACATAAATGGTGTAACTCTCCAGAAGTCTTGAGAGATAAGAGAAACATATACAATGTAATCTATGGATGTCATTGTGTCTGCCCAGCCCACCATGGATCTGTTTGAACATGTACCTCTAACTTCCCTATGTAACAGGAACTCTATGTTAGGCCACTGCTGATTGGTTCCTGATCTAACCAATCGCATTCATGCATTGCTGATTCCCTGATTGGCTCATGTCAGTACCTTGTTAGCATATACCTTGACCAATCAGACAAGCTTCTGCATTTACGAAAACATAAAAATCCTGAGCCTGGCAATCATGGCTGACAACACTATTGAGACCTCTTCTATATACCAGAAGCTTTCTGTTTCTTTCAGTAAACTTCCTTTGCTTGGCTCACTCTTGCTATTCTGTGTGCCTCATTCTTCTTGGTCATAAGACAAAGAACCACACACAGAAGAGTTGTAACACAGAAGACTACAATACTCCTTGAAGTACTGGGCAGAGAGGAAAACCTGTTACCTAACAGGAGATGAGAGGCTGCAACAAAAGCAATTGTAACACACAGAACTGCAACACATAAAGCTAAAACACAAAGATTTGTAGCATGGGAGCTGTGCTGTTTCTGAAGAATCCAGAGAAAAGAAGAATCTATCACATCTCTTGGGGACAAGACACAAGTCTGAACAATTGGAGCTGCAGGCTCTTCCTGCCACTACTCTTGGAACTTCAGTTTTTAGAGGATGTGGTATCAGATGTCCCCCTGGAAGCTACCAGTGTTCAAAGCAATCCCCACTGTGCTCCTGAGCAGACATTTCAGTGGCATCTTTAGAAGACAAGAGTTGTGCTACAAATAGTACGCATTCCTCAAATAAAAGAAAATGATTGAACAAACTATTAAAATATCCATTGAAGTAAAAATATCAGGGTATATACAATTGTACTAAAAGATTAGCTTCCCTCTAGCATTCTCTGCAGTACAATTACATGCTTGCCAGATTATCATTTCCATTAATTCCACCAAGCTTTAAAACTGGAAAAAATTGGGATTCTGATCAGTAGGGCGGGAATAAAGAAATAATAAATTGATATAGAGGTAAACTATGAGGAATATGTGTTAAGATGGAATCGACAAAGTTTAGACTTAAGAAGAAGGGAAGTAGGTTTTTTTTTTTTTTTTTGACAGGCAGAATGGACAGTGAGAGAGAGACGGGGAGAAAGGTCTTCCTTTACTGTTGGTTCACCCCCCAATGGCCGCTGCAGCCGGTGCACCACGCTGATCCGAAGGCCCACAATAGCCAGGGTTGGTCCAGGCCAAATTGGAATTCAATCAAGGTTTCCCAAGTGGGTGGCAGGGACTCCAAAAACTTGAGCCATCATGTGCTGCATCCCTGATTGCACTTTATCAGGATGCTGTGTCAGAAGTGTAGGAGCTTAGATTTGAACCCAAGCATTCAGTAATTAGATGTGAACATCCCAAGTAGCATCTAAACTGCTGCATCATATGCCTACCACGATACTGGAGTTTTTCTGAACAGGGCTGATTAATTTCAATGTGATAATAGATCCCAGAGTGTCTAAAAGCAAGGAATGATATATAACTGCATGTTGCAGTGATTATATTAAGCAGCAAAGCCAGCAAAAGCATCAGACTGTTATGATACATAGAGACATTTAGTGTTAGTATGTTGATCACAGGGTTAGAATTATGGATTTGGAATTGAATAAATACTATATCTAGTAAGTGAAAGTCTTAATCCAACAAGATTTATATTTACTCACCCAATTTCTAAACTTGAGTAAATTCAAATATCCAGTTATCCTTGAACCAAGATAAGGAGTTTGGACTACAAAAATATCATAAGTATGTACTGTGATGTATGGCTTAAAGCGTGGTCAAAGGGATCTGAGTTTACTTATCAGAATAACTATGTCTTTGGGAAAGGCAATCACCATAACTTTCAGAGACACTGAGTCTAAGCTGGATCCTGGAAAGCCAGATGTCACTGTGTGTGTCATAAATGGGCATACAAAAGTCTGGAAGCAAATGTAATTCTCACCCATGTCTATCTGACATTTGCATAAATGAAACCCCAAATGAAATGAATAACTCTAAACAACTGGCAGAATTTTTACTTTAATTTATGAAACAAGGATTACCATGGCAAGAATTGCTAAAGAGAAACTCCAGAACCTTCTCATTGCATTCCAAAAATAGGAAAATAAAAACAATACTGCAGTCCAGGGAGACTAGTTGA
The DNA here is from genome assembly GCF_051225735.1 of Oryctolagus cuniculus. Taxonomy (NCBI): domain Eukaryota; kingdom Metazoa; phylum Chordata; class Mammalia; order Lagomorpha; family Leporidae; genus Oryctolagus; species Oryctolagus cuniculus. The sequence goes on along the minus strand of NC_142880.1, from coordinate 69,890,547 downwards.
GATGGAACTAAAAGATTAAGCAATGGTGATTCCCATTGTGCCTACTTTAAAATCATCTGTTTGGTGAGAATAAAAAGAAAAGTGTGTTATCTTTCATTTAAGTAACATCTTTAGTTTAAGAAATTCCAATTGCAAATGTACTACCAAATGTGATTTCTTTAATGGTTATTTGGTGTGGACAGAGGACAGTCTCAGTGTCTTACCAGATAGGTTCTATCTGATTATGTATGCTGTGATTTAGTTTGTAGGATATTTGATCTCACAATCACTCAAAATCCCATATAGGCCAACTACCTTTACGATATACACTGATAGTACAAGGAGGGAGATGTTATGAAAACAGAAGCCTTCCACTCTGGTGAAGACCCAGGAATGTGTAACATTGTCAAGATGCTCCCTACAATTTAGGCATCCCCTTCCAGTAAGTAGGGATGGGGATGCAGTATTTGAGGAGTTTGTCCGGATTTAGAGGCAACAGAAAAATCTGTTTACTGTATGATCCAACTGTGGCTTTGAGTGAGGACTGAAGGAAAGAAGCTCAGCCATGTGGCCCTTACAATCCAGTGAAAATATTATGAAATGTTTACAGGATGCTATATGGAGCCATCAGCCCTGATAAACTGCAGTGGAGACTTCATAGGGGAGACGTGTTCCAGCCTTTGCCAAAGAAGCTACAGATTGGAATATAAAGTTAATGACATTCCCAAACAGGAATGTTACAAAATTCTTTCTGAACATGAGAGCATTTGTGATGATTGCAATGCTACCCCATCTTCACAGACAAAAATAGTCAAGCAGCATTATTCATATCCAAGCATCTGATGTCATGTTTTGGGTAAAGCTGACTTCTAGCCTTGCTGGCAGAGACAGAAGAGGAGTTCCTCTCTGATTTGTTATGCAGCATGATTTTGGAATTTTTCCCTGGCTGTGTGGTCTCTCTATGGTCATACTGGAGAGTTAGTGAACTATCTAATGATTTTATCATAAATCATTTTCTGCTTGATATATCCAGTGTTAGTTTCTTTTGCATGCAACTTAGAATACCAACTGATCCCACACTGTCATTAAAATACTTCTTAAGAATACACTGGAAGAAAGAGATGGCATACAGTACCCTGCATTTTAGGTGGAAAAGAACTTTAAAAACTGGAACTGTTGAAAAGATTAATGGGCTGATAAAATTGAAACTATAGAGTTTGAGAAATTCTAAACCAAGTATTTCTCATAAGATTATTAATAGCTAGTTTTATAAGGTAAAATCCACAGTGGTAAATTGCTAATCCCCCTAAATAAAAATCTAAACCCTTCTCTACACACATAAATCTTTTAAATCATGTCTCTTTCCTTCTTCAGAACACACAGTGAGACTCTCTAATGAAACATTTGAAGTTTATTAGAAGTTTTAACACCTCATTGTTCTTTGTTTGGCCTCGACATTTTCTACACACATTTTATAAAAGTGTTCAATACAAGAAATAAAGTTTTAAGGATTTCCAAACATGCCTACTTTCAAAAACAGAACTAGAAGACATAGACTTCTATCAACAGGTCCTTCACTGCAGCAATACTTCTTGGTAAGTTGACTCAGAATTAGCTTTAGCCAATCAAATATGCTTAACAGCATTTATTTACATGTACATATTTCTCTATTGTTGTGTTGTATGCCAATGAGTGCACCCACATGAAATTTCTCTCTTGGAGTCAGTGCTGCTCTCTGCTATGGCCTATGAAAGCAGTGGAAGATAGTCAAAGTGCTTCTCTTGCCCCCATGTGGGAGATCTGGAAGAAGCTCCAGCTCCTGGCTTCAGTCAACCTGGCTCTGGCCATTATGGCCATTTGGGGAGTGAACCAGCGGATGGAAGACCTTTCTCTCTGTCTCTCTCTATATCTATCTGTAACTCCACCTTTCACATAGGTAAATAAAAATCTTTATAAAAATATTTCTTGGGGCCAGCACCATGGTGTAGTGGGTAAAGGTGCTGGCATTCCATATGGGCACTGGTTCAAATCCCAGATGCTCCATTTCTGATCCAGCTTTCCTCTCTGCTATGGCTTCGGAAAGCAGTGGGCAATGCCCAAGTGCTTGGACCCCTGCACCCACATGGGAGATGTGGAAGAAGCTCCTGGCTCTTGGCTTCAGACAGCCCAGCTCCAACCATTACAGCCATCTGGAAAGTGAACCAGTGGATAGAAGACTTTCTCTTTCTCTCTCTTTCTCTCTCTCTCTCTCTCTCTCTCTCTCTGCCTCTGCCTCTCTATAACTCTGCCTTTCAAATCAACCAATCAACCTTTACAGAAAGATTTCTTTCTTTTCTACTCTTCAAAATATACTCTTTGTTAATTTCAAAACATAAATCAATATTTTACTAGATATATGTAAATTCAACCAATAACACTTATTCTCTTTAACTATCGCCATCATAGGGGCAAATGTACTACAAAGAAAAAAAAAAAGCAATGAATGAAGATTTGTATGTTCCTAATTTTATTCATCATGCATGTATTTATTCATCCATCCAAAATGTATTGGTAACATTCAGAATGTTCATTTTCCCAGGTGCTGGTGATATCACAATGAGTACCTGACTTTAAGGTGTTGATGCAATAGATCTATGAGTCCTACCTTTACCAGACATCCAATGTGAAATCTTGGCAACGTAATTTGTCTCCCTGAATTTATTGTCTTTTCCTTAAAAGAGGGCGCGATAGATTTTTATGGGGTTGTTGCTACACAGAAATTGAGAGTCTAACTGGAAATACTAACAGATAATAGTGGGACTGCAAATTTACTATATACCTAGATTTTCATCTATGGATTTATATTAGGCAATGATGTAGTATGTCAGCTATGGAATGTGTGTTGTGCAGTTCAACTCCTAAGTTTGAGTTCCATTTCCTCCACTTTCTAGTTCAATGCAAATTTTTAATATATCTGTGTATTCATTACCCCTGTAAATCACTGAGTTCTATGAAGTTCTTGGTTAACCCTCAACACTGATGATGACACTAGATATCCTTTATTTAGAGAAAGAAGGAGTATGTGTGCTGAAGCAGAGATTTAGTGAAAAGAAGAAGGAAAGAAGGAATGTATTGAAGGAGCATAAATAGATATAATCCTCCTAAAAGGTTATTTCTAAAGGATCTTAGCCTTGATATGTACAGGAGTTGGACCAGAAAGTAGAGTAAACCATTTAAGGGTCTCATTGTAAACTTTTTTTTTCTTTTCAACTTTTATTTAATAAATATAAATTTCCAAAGTACAACTTTTGAATTATAGCAGCTTTTCCCCCCATAACCTCCCTCCCACCCGCAACCATCCCATCTCCCATTCCTCTCCCATCCCATTCTTCATCTTGATTCATTTTTTTTTTTGACACGCAGGGTGGACAGTGAGAGAGAGAGACAGAGAGAAAGGTCTTCCTTTGCCGCTGGTTCACCCTCCAATGGCCACCACGGCCGGCGCACTGCGGCTGGCGCACCGTGCTGATCCGATGGCAGGAGCCAGGTGCTTCTCCTGGTCTCCCATGGGGTGCAGGACCCAAGCACTTAGGCCATCCTCCACTGCACTCCCTGGCCACAGCAGAGAGCTGGCCTGGAAGAGGAGCAACCAGGACAGAATCCAGTGCCCCGACCGGGACTAGAACCCGGTGTGCTGGCGCCACAGGCGGAGGATTAGTCTAGTGAGCTGCGGCGCAGGCCCATCTTGATTCATTTTCAATTATCTTTATATACAGAAGATCAACTTAGTATATACTAAGTAAAGATTTCAACAGACAACACCCACAAGCACACGCAATGTATAGAGTGCTGTTTGAGTAGTAGTTTTACCATTAATTCGCATAGTACAACACATTAAGGGCAGAGGTCCAAGTAAAAACAGCACTGCTTTATCATCCAGATGAGAAAGCATGGCCCAGAGTTGAATAAGGAGTCATTTTACATTACTTTTTGGTGAACTGAGAACCAAATTGATCACATACAAAAGGATAGATTGGAAGTATGGCCAGAAACCATTCTTTGTCCATATACCCGAATTCTCATATGGTTGAGTGAAATAAGCCGGACCCAGAAATATATCTCATGCTCTCCCTTATATGTGAGAGCTAAACTTCAAAAAACAAACAACAACAAAAAAAGAAATGTCTATGTGTATCAATATTGCTGCAAATATAGTTTTGTAAAACATGTTTTATTCCTTTGTGAAACCAGTGTTTAAGAATGTTGTACTACTATAGTTTTAATGATCTTTGAGTACTTTAAAATTTACTGTAAATGGGAAAATAGTCATTTCCATCAATTACTATTTATAACCATTGTCTATATTCCCATAAACTAGGTTCTTTTTGCTTTTTATTTGTTTCTTATTTGGTGAAATAATAAGCCTTTTAACTTAATGTAAATTTAAATTGTGTTATCTCAAAAATGAACAAGAAAACAGAAAGGGAAAAGGAAAGAGGGCAGTAGGGATAGATGGGGAGGGAGGGAGAGAATATCATTATGTTCTTACAATTGTATCCCCAAAGCACATTGAATCTAATAAGAGCTACTTAAAAAATTAAAATTAAAAATTAATTTCTCTCTGTCTCTCTCACTATCCACTCTGCCTCTCAAAAAAAAAAAATTAAAAAAAGAAATGCTTTACTGAGGCACCCCCTATCATTCTTTCAAGAGGTGATATAAGAAGCAGGAATGGAATACTCACAGGAGCTGGATCAGAAGTAAAAGACCACAAAGACACATATGAAGTGGGAATGTGGTTGACAGACTGGGTTAGAGTGAGGTCCCATTTGAGGAACACATCAAGAAAATCAGAGTGGACATTGACAGTGGAATTAAGTCATTACATGAATAAATGTGTATAAGAGGAGGAACTTGTACTTCTTGGTCATGCCTGATGGAATTTGATTTATACAAAAGAAGGAACATTTATACTATGTACTTTTGTATAATAGTTGTTGTATATATGCACATTTCTATGAAGGGACTTCAAAAGATTTGTGGGAAAATGTAATTAAAAGATAAGTTGATTTTGATGCAAAAAATTTTTTAAAGATTTTGTTTATTTGAAGAACAGAGTTACAGAGAGAGGTAGAAGAGAGAGAGAGAGAGAGGTCTTCACTCCACAAATGGCCACAATAGCCAGAGAAGAGCCTATCTGAAGTCAGGAGCTAGGAATTTATTCCAGGTCTCCCAAGTGGGTGCAAAGGCCCTTGGGCTAACTTCTGCAGTTTTCCAGGCACATCTGCAGGAAGCTGGATTGGAAGTGGAGCAGCTGGGACTTGAATGGGTGTGTATATGGGATACCAGCACAGCAGGCCAGGGCTTTTCTTTCTTTTTTTTGTTGTTAAGATTTATTTATTTATTCAAAAGGCAAAGTTATAGAGAAGCAGAAGCAGAGAGAGAGGGGTCTTCCATCCGCTGGTTCACTCTCCAGATGGCCGCAATGGGCAGAGCTGCACCCATCTGAAGCCAGGAGCCAGGAGCTTCTTCCAGGTCTCTCACATGGGTGCAGGGGCACAAAGACTTGGGCCATCTTCCACTGCTTTCCCAGGCCATAGCAGGGAGCTTGATCGGATGTGGAGCAGCCAGGACTTGAACCAGCACCCATATGGGATGCTGGCACTGTAGGTGGTGGCTTTACCCACTACACCACAGGCTGTTCTGCAGGCCAGGGTTTTAACTTGCTGCACCACAGTGCTGTCTCAGCAAAAAATTTTTAAACCTATTCATAATTCATAAACACATTTTCTAAGAATAAAGACCCTGCCTATATTTCCTATAGCACATTTTAAAAAGATTTATTTATTTATTTAAAAGGCAGAGTTGCAGAGAGGCAGAAGCAGAGGCAGAGAGGTCTTCCATCTTGCTGGTTCACTCCCCAAATGGCTGCAACAGCTGGAGTTGTGTCGACTGGAATCCAGGAGCCAGAAGCTTCTTTTAGGTCTCCCATGCAGATGCAGGGGCCCAAGGACTTGTGCCATCTTCTACTGCTTTCCCAGGCCGTAACAGAGAGCTAGATCAGAAGTCGAGCAGCCACGATGCCATATGGGACGCTGGCACTGCAGGTGGTGCCTTTACTGCTACACCACAGTATCAGCCCCTCCTTTAACACATATTTAATTCTCCTTTATTTGCCTTCCAAATATTTTGCATACTGAACAGTTAGTCCTTTTTTAAAAAAGGATAAATTAAAATGTGGGTTTTAGGTCCTTGGCATAGTGCTTAAAACTGCTCAATTTATGATGTTCTATAAATATTAATTAATTTCATAAAGGATTTCAGGAAATTTATAAAGATAACTATGGAACTAGAAAATACAAGTGAACAAACTAGGTAAGAATTTAGATAAAGATTATATTGAAAATGTCATATATTTCCTAAGGGTATGCTATAAATTTGCTTTTATGGTTCATGGTAACTAATAAAAAGCTGTAATCAAAATCACTTATATGAGTCAACATCTATAAAATAAAAACTAATTTCCCAGAAGGCTCTCTACTGAAACCTGAGGAAAATGTCTTTCATAAAGACAAACCCGTATATTAAAGTAAGTTTCAACCACGTCATACATGTGATGATGACATTCTTAGAGAAGTTTACTCTGAGTTTAAATTCAGGCTGAGAGGTTAGAGGAAAGCCAACACTGGTACATTCTAATCTTTGAGAGACAAAACAGTGTACTGCATGTGTCTCTGTTCCCTGCAGATCTTGTTTGGTCCAGGATAATGTTTCAAATATCCAGAGCAATCAGGCAATCTTTAAAAATATAGTTTATAATCATGACCATTCTATGTGTTCAGCAGAAGTTTCATATAATGATCCCTTGAAATTTCTGGGAGAATTTAGTTAGACTCTGGTGAAAGAGCAACAGTGACATAAACAAGGTCAGTGTTATCTTAATTATGATAAATTTTTTTAAAAATTATTTATTCGAAGGATGACAGAAGGGAGAGATGGAGAATGAATGATCTTCCATCTGCTGGTTCATTCTGCAAATAGCTGCAACATCCAGTACTAGGTAATGCTAAAGCCAGGAGGTGTGAAATCCACTCTGGTCTTCCAATGAGAGGAAGGTGCCCAAGAACTTGGGTATCATCTACTGAATTTCCAGCATATTAGCAGGAAGCTGGATTGTAAGCAGAGCAGTAGGGACTTGAAGCAGCACTCAGATATTGTATGCCAGTGTTACATGCAGCAGCTTAACCTGCTGTCCCTCAATATCAGCCCTAGATAAGATTGTGATAGGTAGAAGTCTAAGATGATCCTAGAACTCCCATCCCAAATCATCTATGTCCTTGAGTGACTTACTGTACTTAATGTGGACAGGACACATAATATAATTATTATTCCTATGTTGAAATAGGCAAAGGTGAAAAGGTTTATAGAAGTGATTTTTCTATAAACACATAATATTAATATAGTCAAAGGAAAGATAATCCTAGATGGGTCTCACATAATCAGGTAAGCTGTATTTGAAAGACTTGAAGTAGCAATTGCAGATGATTTCCTTAGCTTTGAATAAGAAATTTACTGTGTTGTAAAGGCAGTCATGTATTTAGGGCATGAGGGTGCCTATAAGAGATATGAAAGTAACTGCTGGTCAACAACCAGCAAGAAAACTGGGACCTGAGTTCCACATACACAAGTAGCTGGGTTATGCCAACAACTTGAATAAGCAAGGGAGTGGAATTTTTTCCTAGTCAAAATGTCAAAGGGGAACATGGCCTATCCATTGGTTTCAGCTATTTTAGAACATGATTCAAAAAAGCAATGAAATCATGGCCAGACTTTTAGGCTACAGAGCTCTGAAATAAGAAATGGGTGTTGTTTAATGGTAATTTGTGACACAGCAGTTAAAAATGAATAAAATGGTCTTTAAAAATATAGTTAAAAAGTAACTCTGTGTTCCTTCACGTATAAGAGAACAAAAAGTTCATTTCCGAGTTTATTTAGTTATATTACTAATCAAAATCTGACCTAGGTTATAAACAATAGGATAACGGAAAATTGGTCGTTGTTAAGCAGTTATATTTTGAAATTATAAAATGACATTTCCTTGAGATAAATTGATATAATATTTTGAAGTGTGAGGCAATGACAAAATATCTTATATGCTCCCAAGCCTTGAAAATTAAAACAAAACAGCAGTATCTTCTGAGGTTTCTGTTTAGATGCTGTGGGTTTTAGCAATTGTTGTCTCTAATAGCTGCTTGGAAAGAGTAAAACATTATTAATAGAAAAAAGGAGTGAAGAGCTATGAGAAATAAGGAAGACATTTGAAGAAAGGTGACCTGATTTAGGGTGTAAATAAAGCAAAATAGGTTGTACTCAAAATATATTTACATGAACATGGAGTATATATGGTGATATTAGTATGAACATTTTGAAAGACTTTTGAGGGTAGAATAGCCAGGAAGAACAAAAATGATTAAAGAGTATTTCTTTGAAATATCCCAGACTTATATAAAGAAGTGGTGGTGTGGGAAATTATAGAGCAGGAATTGCTTAATGTGAAAACTAGACCAACTCAGCCAAATTATTTAGTAATTGTGATAAGAATGAATCTTTTATTGATAATGATTAATTATTACCTAATTAAGCCAGTTGAAGAATCTACTGACTCTGAAATTCCTTATAGTCTTTATATAACCTCAGCATACTCCTCAGGAGTGTTCAGCTTTGCCCTAGGTTCAGTGATCAAATGTTAGTGGGTTATTTGCGTTGATGAGTAATGCTTCATATAATAAAGGAGGCTGCTTGGAGTTCATCCAAACACAGAATAAACCTTTTGGTTGCAGGGAGTGAGCAGTAACTCCCGCCAATAATAAAATCCCTCTAATGGGAGCCCTGCCATAACCCACGGTGAGCTAGCCAGGCTTCTTGTGGCTTTGGGGTTTACTCCATTCTGACAGCTAATATAAACACTCTAATGCAGATATGCAAAGACAGAGAATTCC